>NC_048303.1:38145564-38287333 GCF_013100865.1 Trachemys scripta elegans
GCTCCTTGTCCCCTGACTGCCCCCTCCTGGGACCCCTGCTCCTAACTGCCCTCCAGAACCCCACCCCCTACCTAAGACTCCCTGTTCCTTGTCCCCTAACTGCCCCCTCCTAAGACCCCCCCCCAACTGCCCCCCAGGACCCTACCCCCTACCTGTACCCTGACTGCCCAAAACTTTCTCCACTCCCCTCCAAAAGCCCCCCCCCCGTTTCTTGACTGCCCCCTCCAGAACCTCCCTGTCCCTTCTCCTGCCCCCCCTTACCCTGCTGCTCAGAACAGGGTGTTGGGCTCTGTGCCAGCCGGACACATGGCTGAGCTCCCCTGCACAACACAAAACCCGGTCCCTGGCCCTGCACAGGGCTGCCGGAGCGGGCTGCAGGAGGAGGAGCTGCCGGCCGGCTCAGAATGCAGGGAGGGGGGGGTGGGAGGAGGAAGCTGCTCCGGAGTCCAGCCCGGGACTTTCCTGCAGCCCTCCCAGCCGCTCGCTCTGCCGGGGGAGGGGGAAATCCCGGACATTGTGAGTGCTTTACAAATTCCCCCCGGACGCTATTTTTAGCACAAAAAGGAGGACATGTCCGGGTAAATCCGGACGAATGGTAACCCTATGTAAAGGAATTAAAACATGTTTCCTGCAGTACAGCTAATATCCAGTGTAAATAATGCGGCCAATGCACTATAACTGCATATTTTTAAATGTGTTACAGCCACAATCCTATAGCTAAGATATGCAGCATTATTATAGACTTATGTTTTCAGGGATTTATAATGATTTCCTTGCAGTATAATGTTTCAGAGCATGTGTTTACAAGGTTTTTGCACTATGAGAAAGTAAAACCAATAAAGAAGATGAGGAGACATGGATTCCTCTTTTCACTCTTATTTTTTAACTTAGACCTTTTTTTAATATTTTTAAAAACTAATAGTACCTGTTTTAAACATGGATCAGTGACCATTTATGAGTAATGTATGAGATGTATAAACTCTTTAAGTGCCAGAATAAGTTTTTGTCTGCAACCCAACTCCATGCACTAAATTTCTGAGTGCAAAATTAGGCCCTTAATCCTGTAAATGCCCCACACATGTAGACCCCTCTGTCCAGGTGTAACCCTATTGATTTCAATAGGGCTCCACATGGATGCAAGAATCTGCCTATGTGGAGCAGTGGGCAGGAACATGGCCTAATTGTGATCTCAGAAATGTGTGTATTCAGTTCCCACTTGAAGTGGCTCAAATTGTGTCATAATATGTGCATGCAGAGTTCTTACCAATTTCAAGAGAAGCCCTATATGGGCATCCAAGGCCACATTTTAACCTAGTTCCTCTTATGCAATTTGAGGGATGGGTACTCAGATCAGTATTCTGCTATACAACGTGTGGGAACATAACTATCTAATAGGTCACACAAATATAAATAGGCAGATAGCGAGATTTTCACCACACACTTCATGTCATTTACATCTTTGAAGATGCAGGACTTATTATTTTGCATTCAGTACAGGGCCTGAACCTACTCCTATTGAAGCTATGGCAATACTTTTGTTCATCTCAAGGGCAGAAAGATTGGGTCCAGACATATTAAGTGAGAAAAAGTAACTTGTATGAATACCATGAATATGTAGCTCTGAACCCAACAAAAGAAAGTATCTGGAGTAAACAGTAAATATTTTACTATTGTGTTGTAGAATTTAATGCTACTGGGAACTGAACAGTTAGACCTGCACATGTTGAAACAAAAATATATTCTCAGGGTAAAATCCTGCCCCACTGAAGTAAATCGGAGTTTTATCACTGACTTCAATGGGGCCAGCACTTACTCTTAGAGACTGATTCTACTCACAATTATACTGGTATGAATTGCACTCAGTGAAGTTCCACCAGTGTAACAATAGTGAGATCAGAGTAAAATCCCTACTTTCTCTCACATTTTTTAATAATCAACACCATTTATCATTCTGATTGTCCTGTGTACCTTCTATTATTCCATTGTGTAGGGTAGACTTAGAAGGAAAAGTTTTATGAAAAAGAAATTTCAGTGAGAAAACAAAATGAAATTTTGCAGAAAAATATTTTTCTGCTTTCTGATGAGCTCTAACCATTTTGTAAAAAAACACCTCAAACAGTCTGACTATTCTAAATATGGCCTCACTAAACAGTCCAATGGTACAGGCTAGAATATTGTCCTAATGGCATTCATAATTTCTCTTATGAATCCCAAACCTTTGTTTTTTCTATTAAACAATGCCAAAGGATTTATTTTATCTACTATAGATCTTTTCCTTTTTCTATCCTTTGTGCCACAAGGTTCTGGATGCTCTCTTTTCATTTGGTTTGTTCTTAAACTCATTACCTAACATTTCTATGAGGTGAACGGCACAATTCATTCATCTGTTTGTGTACTATCCAAATCAATCTGAATTGTACTTGCCTTTTCGTCCTTTGACTCCACTTCCTCTAGCCTTGTTTTGCATTACAGTGGAATCCACTTAATCAGGAAGCCCCAGTGGATAGCTTTTCATCCTGATTAAGTGTAATTGTAATGTAACAGAAAAAGGGATTTCAGTAGTACAGTTGTTACTGTCTGGGGAGATGCATGTTACTGGAGATGCCTATAATGTTGGGAAAAGGGATTATCTGCATTGGATTGGCACTGAGCCAGGTGTCTGCTCAGAAATGGTAGAAGAGACTTCTATGAGATTTGCAATATTGTGGGACAACATGTGTAATGGGCGTGCCTGAAAGGAACTGACTAGCAGATAGGAGTAAGCAGTGGTGATGCACAGTATATGTTTTCTGCATGTATCATAAACAAAAGAAAGACTGAAAGCTGTTGTTAGAAGGAAAACTGTACAAAACCAACATTAGACAGAGACACACAAAGACCAAATGCCAGTGAATGTTACAAAATCACCTGAAAGCATCCCTGTTAAGGGGATTACTTTACTCACTAAGCCACATGTATGAAACAGAGATGGCTGGTGATAGACAAGACTTGAAGGAAATGTGTTTTAAAGCAAAAAGCTGAAGAAGGAGAAAGTAGAAACACAGCAAACGGCATATATTCCAGGACCAGAAGGGACCATTGTGATCATCTAGTCCAACCTCCTGTAGAATACAGTTCCATATAAAAAAGAATGAGGAGTACTTGAGGCACCTTAGAGACTAACTAATTTATTTGAGCATAAGCTTTTGTGGGCTAAAACCCACTTCATCGGATGCCTGCAGTGGAAGATATAATACGAAAATATATATACACAGAGAACATGAAAAAATGCGTGTTTCCATACCAACTGTAATGAGGGTAATTAATTAAGGTGAGCTATTAGGTGAGTTATTATCAGCAGAAGAAAAAAACTTTTGTAGTGATAATCAGGATGGCCCATTTCCAACCATTGACAAGAAGATGTGAGTAACAGTAGGGGGAAAAATTAGCATGGGAAAACAGTTTTACTTTGTGTAATGACCCATCCACTCCCAGGCTAGGTCTACACTACCCGCCTGAATCGGCGGGTAGAAATCGACCTCTCGGGGATCGATTTATCGCGTCCCGTCGGGACGCGACAATCGATCCCCGAATCGGCGCTCTTACTCCACCAGCGGAGGTGGGAGTAAGCGCCGTCAACAGAAAGCCGCAGAAGTCAATTTTGCCGCCGTCCTCACAGCGGGGTAAGTCGGCTGCGATACGTCGAATTCAGCTACGCTATTCACGTAGCTGAATTTGCGTATCTTAAATCAACTCCCCCCTGTAGTGTAGATGTACCCTCAGTCTTTATTAAAGCCTAATTTAATGGTGTCTAGTTTGCAAATTAATTCCAATTCTGCAGTTTCTCATTTGAGTCTGTTTCTGAAGTTTTTTTGTTGGAATATTGCGACTTTGAGATCTGTAACTGAGTGACCAGTGAGGTTGAAGTGTTTTCCTACTGGTTTTTGAATGTTATAATTCTCAAGGTCTGATTTGTGTCCATTTATTCTTTTGCATAGAGACTGTCCGGTTTGGCCAATGTACATGGCAGAGGGGCATTGCTGGCACATGATGGCATATATCACATTGGTAGATGTGCAGGTGAACGAGCCTCTGATAGTGTGGCTGATGTGATTAGGTTGTATGATGGTGTCCCCTGAATAGATATGTGGACAGAATTGGCAATGGGCTTTGTTGCAAGGATAGTTTTCCTGGGTTAGTGTTTTTGTTGTGTGGTGTGTGGTTGCTGGTGAGTATTTGCTTCAGGTTGGGGGGCTGCCTGTAAGCAAGGACTGGCCTGTCTCCCAAGATCTGTGAGAGAGGGATTGTCCTTCAGGATAGGTTGTAGATCCTCGATGATGCGCTGGAGAGGTTTTAGTTGGGGGCTGAAGGTGATGGCTAGTGGCGTTCTGTTATTTTCTTTGTTGGGCCTGTCCTGTAGTATGTGACATCTTCAGTTCCATAGAACTTTCCCAAAATAATTCCTATAACATATATTTTAGAAGAACATCCAATCCCTATGTAAAAATTGTCAGTGATGGGGAATCCACCAGGACACTTCCTAAATTGTTCCAAAAATGGTTAATTACTCTTACCATTAAAAGTTTATGCCTTATTTCCATCTGGGAAGGGGACTACAAAAATGCTCAAATGTCAATGAGGATACCTGCAATGGAAAAAGTTCAGGTTGGAGGAAAGTAACTAGTGGGTATTGCAAAGAGAGGTGAGGCTCCCTTTGTCGTTCCTCTGAAAGATGGAATTTGCTGTAAGGTTAAGATAATTACCGATGCAATTTGCACCACTTAATTGAGATGTAACTTTATTGGGGGATCTATTTAATAGATGTTTGTCAGGGAACCAGATTAAACCTAATGATTGATATGGTACTAATTCAGAGGGAAGAGGGCCATTGACCAAAAATTATTAACACTACTTTCTTTTCAGGAAACATTTCTAAAGAGCATATCTATGAACTGAGGTTTTTTTATTTTACTGTTGTTGTTGTTGTTAACTGAATCTTGCTTATTCTTTCCCTTGTTTCTCATCATCGCAACATCACAGATTTTGACTGTAAGCTCTTCAAAGGACAGACTGTCCCTTACAAACTTATGTGCCTAACACAGGTGTTCTCAAACTTTCTTTGCTGGGCCTCCCCTTTCAAAATATTTCAGGCTCTGATGACACCCCAAAAAAGTAATGACCCCCTCACACATACCATGCCACCCTTCCTCTGCATTTCTACTGGTAGCAGCACTGCCTTCAGAGCTGGATATCTGGCTAGCAGCTGCTGCTCTCTGGACACCCAGCTCTGAAGGCAGTGCAGAAGTAAGAGTGGCAATACCGTTACCCCGTACAGTAGCCTTGTGAGCCCCTTTTGGGTCAGGACTCCCAGTTTGAGAAATGCTGGCCTAACACAACTGGGCTCTGAGCTCAGCTAGGACCTCTGACAATTACCATATTATAAACAAACAATCTGATTCCATCCACTTCTTTGCTTTTCTCACCCTCTTCTTCTGCCCGCATATCAATCATATTGCATCTTTACACTGGAAACACTTACTGCAGGCCCAGGTCACCTGTCTAGGTTTATACTGAATCTAGCTCCCTAAGTTTCATACTTCAGTGAACTCAAAAACAAAGCAAAACACCATTCAAAAAGGCAAATTCACCTGATTCCAACATAAAACCATAAATTGTTTCAGACTTTCTCAAAAGTGGGCCTTTGGACTCACAAAAAGGATTCACAAGCTTCACAAAATCATTAAACAAATCTGGGTTATATTTCAAAATCATTACACAAAACAAAAGCAGGCAAGTTGTGTGTGGTTTGGAGTTTCAAACAGCTATTGTTTGTACACACAAATGCAGTTTTTGCCTGCACAAAGTGTATGTATTATTTTTGCAGGTGCAATTGCTGCCCTCAGTGTTAAAGGAGTTGTGTGGACAAATAATGATACCATAAATCTTATGCTTAGCACATTTAGACAGCTGCTGTATAAAAATGAAGGTTTTATAGCAATTATTCATCTGTTCATCATTTTTACAACATCTTAATAATTCATTTCATGTGCATACCTTACAAATAACAATACATTTTACAACACTAAAACCCTTTTGATTTCTTTCAAAAAGTTTTACTATAGCATCTGCTTAGTCTTACAGAAAGTGGTATACCACAACAGCATTTTGCCTTAAAATAAAGTACACATCTTATTTGGTTTCTTCCTCAAAAACCTCAAAACCAAAGGAGCTATTTAAACTAAGGAAGGAAAAGCATAATATACATGTTACACATCACTCAACAGAAATAACTTTTTCTATTATTAGTTTTCCATGTCTTTTAAAAACTGCCACAGACAATCAAAGTCTGGCTCTACTGGGCTTAATTTCAGAACTTAACTTGGTTAAATAAGTGAAATTCTGAGTTATAGTTAGGAAAAGAAGTTACTTATCTTGTACAGTAACTGGAGTTGCTTGATATATGTCCCTATGGTGCTCCAAGGTCAGGATGCACATGCATCCATGCACTCTTAATCAGTGATTGTTGTCTGTGGTGTCTGCGGTCTGTGCCTGGGTCCTAGACACCTTAGTGCTCCAGTACATGGGTAATATAAGGAAGGGACAGACCCTCTGCCACTCCAGTTCCTTCTCAAAAATGAAAGACTTCAAGGCAGAAGGGAAGGAGAGCAGGCAGTGGAGCAGCCATAGGGATGCACATCTCAAAGAACTCCACTTATTGTACAAGGTAAGTAAAGTCCCCTTTTTCTTTGAGTAGTGCCCCTATGAGTGCTCCATATCAGGATATTCATAAGCAGTACCTCAATTATGAAGGAGGGTGCCAAGGGGTCGGATTCAGTACAGAGAGTAGAACAGATCACTGACAGGTGCGTCGGCTTCAAAGAAGGCATGAGAGTGTAGTTCTGGGAAAAGCGTGTAACTGAAAGACCAGGTGGCTGCCCTGCAGATGTCTGAGAATGATGTGTTTTTCAGTAGGGCTTCAAAGGTAGATTGAGTCCTAGTGGAATGAGCCATCACCCTTGGAGAGAGGCGAGACTCCAAAGGCTTCATAACAGGTTAAAATACATCCTACAATCCATTTGGATAAGCTTTGGGTGTAAAACAGGTGTCTTTTCATTCATTCTGCAATTGAGATGAAAAGCCTTCATGAAGCGCTAAGGGGCATGATCCTGTCTACATAAAAGGTGAGAACTCTTCTTACATTCAGTGAGACTTATTTCTTCTTTGGAAGAGTGAGGTTTGGAATAAAATACCAGTATGTGTATCTCCTGATTAACGTGGAATCCTGACGAAAGTTGAGGTCAGACGCCAGGGTGTGGCTATAGCATCACTCTGTCATGACAGAACACTGGGGTCAGCCATCAAGGCTCTAAACACCCTGAACTGTTAAGCTTGCCTTACACAATCTGCAAAACAATTGGTCCTTACATGCAAGAAGCATAAATTTTAGTACACCTCTACCCTGATATAACGCGGTCCTCAGGAGCCAAAAAATCTTACCGCGTTATAGGTGAAATCGTGTTATATCGGGATAGCAGCGGCAGGGCTCCAACGGTGATTTAAAGGGCCTGGGGCTCCTCGCAGTGGCCAGAGCTCTGAGCCCTTTAAAGTGCCGCCCGAGCCCCACTGCCGGAGAACCGGGGTAGCGACGGCAGGGCTCCAACGGTGATTTAAAGAGCCCCGGGCTCTGGCTGCTGCAGGGAGCCCAGGGCCCTTTAAATCACCACCTGAGCCCCGCTGCTGGAGCCCCAGGGTAGCAGCAGCAGGGCTCCGACGGTGATTTAAAGAGCCCAGGGCTTCGACTGCTGCGGGGAACCCCGGGCCCTTTAAATCTCTGCCCGAGCCCCGCTGCCGGAGCCCAGGGGTAGCAGTGGCAGGGCTCCGACAGTGATTTAAAGAGCCCCGGGCTCCGGCTGCTGCGGGGAGCCGCAGGCCCTTTAAATCTCTGCCCGAGCCCCACTGCCGGAGCCCCAGGGTAGCAGCGGCAGGGCTCCGACAGTGATTTAAAGAGCCCCGGGCTCCGGCTGCTGCGGGGAGCCCCAGGCCCTTTAAATCTCCACCCACGCCCCGCTGCCGGATATAACGCGGTAAAGCAGCCCCGCCTCCCAGAGCGCTGCTTTACCGTGTTATATCCGAATTCGTGTTATATCGGGTCGTGTTATATCGGGGTAGAGGTGTAGTGGGGAAAGATGTATATAAACTGTGTAGTGTGTGACGTGAATTGGAGTTGCAGTATCACCCTGTACCTAAACCCCCTGCATCTGGGCCTGGCCAGCATGTGCAAAGAGCTGTTATACACGTAATACACTAACCTGAATGATGAGCTGGAGTCAAACTGACTTTTTTGGATCTCAGAGTACTCAATGAAGTTTTCTTTCAAAACTGGACAAAGCGTTCTGGATAAGCCAAGTGGAAAGGTCTCAGAGGGAATGCCAATGTAGGTGAGTTTTTCTGTTGCGTGTTTTTGATTATTAAGCAGTACTATTTGTTCCTCTGGAAAGCAGTCTTGTTCTATACCAGAGAGCCAGCTATTAGCCACGCCTTGAGGTGAAGCACCAACATGTTGGCGTGTGATGGACCCACACCTCAGTGAGGAGATTTGTAGGAAAGCAGAGAGTCACAGAGATATGCAAACCAGCTCTTGGAACCACACCTGTCTCAGCCATGACTGCTATGAGGATGGCTACTAATTTTTCCTGTTTCAATTTGTTAGGACCTTGAGCAGTAAAGATGTTGGAAGATAAGCGTATAATAAAATGCAAGGTCAAGGAATCACTAGGGCATCTCCCATAGAGTTGCAGCTGTGCCCTCTCCCCAAGCAGAATCTACTGCATTTTGCATGGATGGTGTTGCAAAGAGATCTATCTTTGAATGACACCAGGTAAGACGTATCTCTTGGAATACCTCCCACTCATAGTCAATGTGAATATGCCTGATGAGACAGCCTGCTACTGTGTTCTGTAGTCCTGGTAGATAAACTGCTGAGATACGTGTGTGCTGTGATATGCACCAGTTACACAGTTTTATGGATTCACCACATAAGGACTGAGATCTTGCTCCTCCCTGTCTACTGATAGAATACATTGCTGCTCTGTTGTCCAGCATTATTTGACAGCTTATTTGACAGAGTTATTGGCCTAGTGGAAGGGGGAAATGTACATATGATATATCTTGACTTTAGTGAAGCTTTTAACACAGCCCCACATGACATTCTCATAAACAAACTAGGGAAATGTGGTCTAGATGAAATTACTATAAGGTAGGCACACAACTGGTTGAAAGACCATACTCAAAGAGTAGTTATCAATGGTTTGCCGTCACAATGGGAGGGTGTATCTAGTGGGGTCCTGCAGGGGTCAGTCCTGGGTCTGGTACTATTCAATATTTCCATTAATGACTTGGATAATGGAGTGAAGAGTTTGCTTATAAAATTTGCAACGGACACTAAGCTAGGAGAGGTTGCGAACACTTTGTAGAACAGGATTAGAATTCAAAATGACCTTGACAAATTGGAGAATTGGTCTGAATTCAACAAGATTAAAATCAATAAAGACAGATGCAAAGTACTTAGGGAGGAAAAATCAAATGCAAATACAAAATGGGGGAATAATTGGCTAGGTAGTGGTACTGTTGAAAAAGATCTGGGGATTATAGTGGATCTCAAATTGTATGAGAGTCAACTATGTGATGCAGCTATGAAAAAGACTAATATCATTCTTGAGTATATTAACAGGAGTGTAGTATGTATGATATGGGAGATAATTCTCCTGCTCTGCTTGGCACTGGTGAAGTCTCAGCTAGAGTACTGTGTCCAATTCGGGCATCACAATTTAGGAAAGATGTGGACAAATTAGCAATCTAGAGATGGGATTCTCAACCTCTCTCTTTCTGAGGCCTCCCCTCAACATGCTAGAAAAACTCCAGGGCCCAGCAAGGGTGGGTGGGGTGGGGTGGCTCGGGTCCAGGAATGGGACTCTGGGGCATTGGCATACATTTACTTCTATTTCGGGGGATGGGGGGGACAAGGGCTGGCAGGGCTCGGGCCAGCTCTGCACAGCGGGGTCCAGGGAGGGAATGCCACCTCCACCCCCTGATTCACCTCATCAGGCCACCCACCCGTCTGGGGCTGTGTGCCGGTGATTACTCAAGGACTCTGCTGGGCTCGGAACTGCCTAGACAGCTCTGATTGGCTGCTTGAGCAGTCAAAGGAGGCTGGGAGCTGAGGAGCAGCCGCAAGCCCAGGCACCAGCAGCAGATGTGGGAATGCCATAGCTGCCCACTCCATGGCACAACCAGCCAAAGAAGCAGCTGCCCCTCATTGCCTGGCTCTGTCTTCCTGCCTAGGATCTGGCCAGAGGGTGGGGCCTGAGGGGACTGAGGGAGAGAAAGAGGTGGGGGGTGTAGCTGCCCCCAGAACTACCCCACTTTGGGTAAGGCACTACGGTTTGGGGGACAACACCCTGGTGCCCCCTCAACTCTGCTCATGGGCTCAAGGCTTCTGCTTGTGGTGGTGGGGCTTCAGGAGGATGGGGGGAGCTTGGGTTTTCAGCCCCACACTGCTCCTGGCCTCAGCCCTGCGGGGGGGGGGGGAAGGCACCATGGCTTGGGGCTTCAGCCCAGTGGGGGGAGGTTGCTAGGGCTCGGGGAATCGGGTTTCAGTGGCGGGGCTCCACGCCTCCCTGAATGGGCTTGCAGACCCCTGGTTGAGAACTGCTGGTCTAGAGGACAGCAACAAAAATGATAAAAGATTTAGAAAACCTGACCTCTGAGGAAAGGTTAAAAAATGGATATATTTAATCTTGAGAAATGAATACTAAAGGGGTATCTGATAGCAGCCTTCAAATATGATAAGGGCTATTATAAAGAGGATGGTGGTCAATTGTTCTCCATGTCCACTGAAAGTAGGACAAGAAGTAATGGACTTAATCTGCAGCAAGTGAAATATAGGTTAGATATTAGGAAAAACTTGCTAACTATAAGGATAGTTAAGCTCTGGAATAGGCTTCCAAGGGAAGTTGTGGAATCTCCATCACTGGAAATTAAAAACAAAAAGATTGGACAAACACCTGTCAGGGATGGTCTAGATTTACTTGGTCCTGCCACAGCACAGGTGGCTGGACTTGATGACTTCTCAAGATCCCTCCCAAACCTACATTTCTATGATTCTATAATTATTCTGGTCGGATGGCCCCTGCTGTGGGGTAAGAAGTATTGGCAAACATAACAAATGACTCTGAACTCTAATATGTTGATATGGAAGATCACCTCTTGAAGGGTCTATTTGCCATGCGCTCTGAAGATTTGGAAGGGTGCATCTCAGCCTATCAGGAAGGAGAAGGATTTGTGAGAAGGTGGTGTTTCTTCTTCTTCAGCTGGCTCTTGCTCCTCTGTAAGATTCTGCTGGATGCCAGGTAGGTAGTTTTTGTTCCTGACATGCTCTCTTACAAGACAGGATCCTGTAGAACTGGTCACCATAAAGGGCCCACAGGTTCCAATAAGCCCACTATGATGAGGCATAAGGGAAGGGGCAGAGTGACAACGTTGTTCTTGTCAATGTTACTGGGTGCATCTCCTGCTGTGATTTTCCTCCTCAGAGTGTACTTTAAGGGAGAGCGGCTGGAAGGTGGAGGAACCTTGTATAGACACCTCAGAATTGGAAAGGTGTCCACCCCCATGTCTGACAGAGGGGCAAGTGGTGGTGCTAGTACTGGTGGTTGAGTCTGATTCCACGGGTCTTAGAGAGTGCTCCAACAACACAAGTTTTAGTCTGTTCTCCCTCAATTCCTTAAATATACATTTAAAACCCAAGCAGATCTTACATTTGGAGGAGATGTGAGCTTTTCCAAGGCAGGAGAGGCAGCTTGAATGTTCATCGCTGTGGCAGAAAGACCTATGACAGGTCTGGCAGGGTTTGAAGCCCAAGATCTTAGGAATAACCCGTATTTGAGGCTATGGATCAATGCCCAGGAAAAAAAGCAAAGGCTCAGATCAGGCAAATGAAGAACGAAAGGGCAACCCTCCCTTCCCTGCTCCCCTTGCCCAAGCACAAACTATGCTAAATAACAAAACAAAACAAAAAAGAAAGATTAAGCGAGAGAGATGGCAAGCTGCATAGCTAGCTAGCTAGTGGACACTGCAATGCTCTGTCTCAAGTTGCAGGCAGTTGAGAAGGAACTGGAGTCAAAGCGAATCTGCCCCCTCCCTATATACCCTTGTACCTGAGTATGAGGATGTCTAGGGTACAGAGGCAAACTACAGACACTGCTGACAAAAATCTCCTATTAAGAGTGCACAGATGCATGCACATCCTGACAGAGAGCACCCAGAGGGCCACTACTTGAAGAACTATTACCACTTTAAAGTTATAACTCACTAATGGATTTATATTAAAAAGGCTTTCAGGAGATGAATGCTTCATATTTAGTATATTTTACACTGTTTTTAAAATTACAAATGCAGACACCAGGGTTAAAAAAGATTCTAGGTGATACAAGCTCTTCTGTTCATATTATAATTTTTCTTTAACAATTTGGCATCATAATATTTAAATAGTAATTGTACATTTACCATACTCTACACATCAATGTATTCAGGGCAATTATACACAACCTAATTTTGTAATGATTGTATAGAGGTATTGTAATGTCAAATGTAATCCAAAATGTAATTTTTACAAAAATAAGATTTTACAAAACTTAAGTCCAACAAAAATGCAGCTATGATGTTTCCCTGAATTTCTTGCAACTCTGTCCTGAAGTATTGAACCGGTACATGACAGAGATGGTAGGAGGGCTATTGAGGGGATGAAAGTAAAGTAGGTTAGAGGTGGATGGGCAAAGGCAGATAAGAATATGGTTGGAGAGATAGAATGGGGATTTCAAGGCTTGAGGCATGACCCAAAAAATCATCAGTCAGACCCCAAAAGTCATGAGATTGTCTTGAAAACTGAGATTTAAAAAATAATAAAGTTTATGCTTATTTGTCTTCTGGTTTCTGACCTTTTAGGGTGCATTTGGGACACATTTTTATTCCACAACCATGAGGGCTAGAAGATTCCTTTTTTTAATTAAAGCTATGATTCTCACATAGTCACTTGCCTCCAGCAGCTGGGGTTTTAAGAAAAATACCAAGTATCACAAGATTCAGAATAAAATCACAAAAGTTGACAACACTGTTGAGAGCAGGTGTGGAAGTTAGGAGAAGGAGTGAAAAGAAAAACTGATTAAGGAGTAGGGAAAGAGAAGGAATAATGAAATAGTGCTAGACAAAACAAGAGTCAGAAAGAGATGAGGATGAGGAAACAGATTATAGGAGTGGAAAAAGTGAAAAGACCAAAAAAAATTAATTAAACTGGAGTTATGGTTGAGACTACTAATCATAACTTACAGGTAACAAATTTCGTAGGAACATTGTAGTTATACAACAACCACCACCCATAATTTGTAACCTAGTAAATTCAGAGTTAAAGATAAACACAAAAGAAATCCAAACGTTTGAAAGTATGGAAATGCCCAATTAAAGTCACTCAAACAACCTTAACTCTGTCCTTACCAATAATCACATCCATCTTCATACCTACTTTGCAAGGTATATTATTTTGGGATTCAAGGATTTTTTCAGAGGGCTTAGAATTTTTTCAAACCTCTGATAGCGAACTTCTTGCATTTGGAGAAGACTGTACTTGTACAGTTTGCAGACCGTCAAAAATACTCAACACACAGCACTGGTTTTATAAATCGTTTTTTGTATACTTGTTTCCAATACTAAGTGTGATACTTAGTCACAACACCAGCCATTAGTCTATTTATTAAAATACCATTTCATGGATTGAATCTAGAAGGTTTATGTATCTAGATATGATTTCATTGTGTCTAATGACATATACCACTGGTGGCACATGGAATCTTAATAAAGAATGGCGTGTAATTGCCTTCAGTATGCTATTTGTCTAATCAGTATTTTTCTATAGACTGTGGTTCCAAAGGAGACTAGAGTCAGCACAGCTACTTTACCCTGAAGAATCAAGTACTCTATCTTTCTAAGACAAATGAGCAGCCTCCAATCTCATGAAACTACTTTGCTTGGCCATGCCCATTTTTAGCCTAGAAACAATCTTTCAGAAAATTTGTATCTTGGTGCACAAACAGTGATGGGTGGATAGTGACTGAGCTCCCCGGCATGACTGGCAGATTTCCTAGAGCCAATGTGGGGCTGTGCTTAAATAGTATGTTAAAGCACTGTGCAATACTATGCAAGTCCTCACCCAGCTCTGTGCCTCAGTTTCCCCTCCGGTGAAATGAGGTTGATGGTAATGAGCCACCTTGATAAAATGCTTTGAGACCCTCGAACAAGTTGTGCTGGAGGAGGGCAAAGTGCAAGGATTGAACCAGTAATGCTACTTTTCCCTCTTTTCAGTTTCTTCTTACTGGAAATTGTTTCATACAGCTCTCCCGGTTGCAGCATCCAGTGGCTACAGATCTAGCAGCTCTCTCATTCCCACTCCACCATGCATTTTTCTTCTGTGAGCCTCAAAGAACCATGGTTCCAACAGAGTTCCCCACCACCACCACCACTTCAGGAACACGAGCAGCCAGAGAAGCCTGGCCTAAACAGTCATTAGCCAGGGTCCATACGTGAGCCTAGCCCATTAGTAAGCATAAGCTGGCCTAAGCCACAATTCAGGATGTGCACCAACCATGCCTTCCAGCCTTTATTGCCCACAATTAATTAGACCCAGCACATCTTCCTCAGAGTATGATAACTCCATTCTGAGCAAGACATACATTGGTTCCCATTCCATCACCCTCCATCCTCCTCCAACCTGTTCCCTGCTTGCCTTGTCCTACCCCTTTTTCCTCTGGGATGGGTGACTTGGTTAATTGGTCTACCTCTACCCCTAATTCCAAGTTAGACCCCCAAAAATCTTGATGTACTACAAAATGAATTTTTTCCCTCAGTTAAAGTTAAGAGCAATGATACTAAGACCCCTTTGCACCCTGCTTAAAGATCTTCTTCCTCATTGTCTTTTGCCTATGATGACTTTTGTGTCATGACATCTTTCCTCTCATTTTCTCCTTTCCTCCACTATGGGGTGACACACACTATCTGGCTCCACACCTGGATGCAGACTCCATCTCACAGTCCCATCTGAGCCAGGCACCTTTCAACAGGATCAAGCTGTTCGAGGAGACTTTGGATACAGCCATCCAGGAAGCCACTGAGCTCAGTAAACTTCAACTTCCTAGTCAAGAAAAGGAAAAGAAAAGGTTCACCTTCAGATACTGACTATCCAGAACTAGCTCCAGAAGGAGTTACAAGTATATTTTGTTCCTCCAGAATCAGAAGCAACTTCATTGTTCGTCAGCGTCATTCTCCTCTGCTCCTAACAGCAGTGGCTTCCTATCCAAACTCCATAGGTCAAGTCCCCTTTACTCTCCAGCCTCCTCCTGCTCCCCCAGACTACATACTTTGATCTCTGTTGCCCCTCTTAACTTTGTTTCCCTTTAGACTTTCTAAAGTTCACAGTACCTTCTGTGGACCTCTGTAAGTAAGTGGGATCCATGGCGAAGTCCACACTGGAGTCAGCAGGGAGTTAAATCTGGGATTAGGAGTGAGAATGAAGGCATGGAACCTAGGGAGAAGACAGGTTTGAGAACAGAGGGCAGATGATTCAGGGCAGCCAGTGGGGAGAACTATGGAAATAGTAGGAGGGGCTGCAGGGATTCTCTGGTACCAAGGGAATCTTGTGGTGAGTAGGTGCCTTGCGGACACTCTGAGCTGTGGGAAGGGTAGGTAAGCTCTAGAGAATTTAGGAGCTGTGTAGGTCTACAGGAATCAGAAGAGACAAGGATGATGAAGGACCGTTGCCTGAGTTGTGCTTAGCTGATGCATTGCTGCTGATGGCTGCCACCTCCCCACTATTAAATTGTATAAACAGTTACAGATAGTAAAATACCAAACAGTAAAACCCTAGTGTTACATGAATGGAAATAAAGTAGTTTTGCAATTGTGCCCAGTAAATCATGGTTCTATGTTTCTCCATCTTCCTTTTGAGCTCCATGACTGATTTTTTCTCCCGCTAGACTGAAAGAAGGGTCATCACCATAGGAAAAGACCTTGAAACATGTACATGGGTGTGAATGTGTACGAAAATATTGCTGCCTGCCCCTTACTGGTGGGTTGTGAAGATTCTGCCACCACAGCCACCCATGCTAGGGTGAGGGGATTAGAAGATTCTGCTACCTCCTGTCTTCTTCAGCAGGATTTGAAGTTTATATAAGTATGTTTCACCTTCAGAGGAAGAAATTTCCACCACTGGAAATCATCATCAATGTATAAGCCCCACACCAGGCAAGGAGGGATTAAGGACCTGATCTGGGCTGGATTGGCCCCACACCTCCACACCTACAGGTCATCTCAAAAATGGAGGAGGAGTTTAAGAGGGGGGAAGTTCAGCTCAGTATCAGACAGCTCTGGGAGGAGAGGAGAATGCTAAGCTTCCCAGCTCCCAGAAAGAGAACAGAGCCTATATCCTTCTACCTGAAGGCCCAAAGTCCCTCGATGAAAAGGGAGTAGTATCCTATTCCTTCTGCTGGTGAACCAGCAGACTTTGAGCCACACTGTGGCCAGTCGAAGGTCCCTCTGAAGGAACAGGGGCCAGTGGCCTGGCTGGAACAGTCTTTATATTTCTTTTTCCTGTGTTTATTTTGCTGCTCCTAAATAATTTGTTTGTTCCCTGGGATCAGAGCCCTGACAGGACATTAATGAGATAAGACTCCTGCTGGGTGGAGGATGTGGCCAGATGCCTCAGATTCAGTGATATCGAGGGTTGGGGAGAGTCACTTCCTCTCCCCCACAAATATTGACTAGGCGCAGGGAGTCTCATTTCCTGAATTCTTCTCAGCACCCAGAAAAGTTTTCAGAAGACATTCACATAAGTGGGACTTCTTGTCACCAGAAAGAAATGGGGAAACCTGTATATGTTCAAATACCAGGAAAGAGATATATTGACAGTTTTATATGGTGGCACTACTGGCACAACCACAGAAGCTAAGAGAATGCATGAAAAATAAATATTCTAATGATGTCTGTTTCCTTTGGCAGGAGGTAAGAGATGTCAGAAGCAGATAACTAAGTTAGGAACTCTGTCTGTTTGTGGTTGGGGGAAGCAGTAGTCTGTTATTACTCATTTCTTTCCTCCAAAAAATTCACCATTACAAACCTGCTTAGTGACTATTCAGTTTGAAGGCTATCTACACAAGGGAAAGGGTTAGAGACCTGCTTTAAAAAAAAATTACGCCAGTAATTTGACACATTTTAGAAGTTAATGATAGCCTGATGAGACACTGTGACATTCCTAATTGACAAATATGCTTTTCCAAGTCTCAGAATTCATCCTGTGCTCTAGATCTTACCAATATATTTTAATTAATATCATTTGAAATTTCTATGACAAACCATTTTTGAGAAAAGTTGTAGCAAAAAAAATCTTCAGAACGTGACTAATGCCTTTTTTTTCTACATTCCATAACTCAGAATAATTGCTCAAATCTCAGATTTGAACAACTAATAGTCCACTGGCCATAAAAAATGTCTCCATTGAATTGCATTGCCTTCATTTAAGGAGATCACAATAATCTGGGATATAGCAAGACTCACAGTCAAGACACTGTAGCAGACTTCAACTTCAACCTGGGTGGAACCTATGGAAGAGACAGCCTCCTCAGTAACTGGGCTTCAAATATGTTATACTTCAAAGGTTTAACAACTTCAACTTCATTCAAAACTAAACTGGTAGGCTGTGGAGAGTGTGGCTCTCTGTTCATGATGACCATACCACTCAGAAGAAAAGCTATTGCATTCTGCAGCAGCACAGGCTCACAAAAGACTCCGAGTGTACCCAGTTACACATGAATAAATGTGACAAGGTTCATATACAAGAGGAAGGGCTACTTTTCCAGAGATAAAGTGATATAGACCACCACTGCTATATCCTAGAAACAAAAAGGGATCTAACTAGGGAGGAAGTTAAATAGCAACTTCTAAAGTTAAACATTTTTAAATCTTCAGAACCAGTAACTTGTGCTGAAGAGTGCTAAACTAATTGTCTGAAAATCTCTCTCAGCCATTGACATTGATATTGAAGTACTGGGCAAGACTGGAAGACTGAGAAAAAGCAAATAGAAAATATGTCTTGTCAAAGAAATTAAATAACTCTTTTGATGAAATCACAAGTTTAGTTGACAAAGGTAACTATGTTTATACAATACACCTGATAGAATATCACTCCCTTCTGAAAGGCACTTGACTTAATATTGCATGACATTCCATTAAGAAAATTAGCACCATACCAAATCAATAAAGCACAAATAAAATGGATTAAAAATTGGCTAAATAATAGATCTCAAAAAGGAATTGTAAATGGAAAATCATTATCCATTGGAAGCATTTCTAGTAGGATCCCACAGGGATCTGTTCTTGGCCCAATCCTATTCAATATCTTTATCAATGATGTAAAAGAAAATATAAAATTGTTGCTGGTTGTGCCTGCCCAGCACCAGGGGAAATTAATGTTGCTAGCACATGATTGTCCTTTTGCTGGTCATTTGGGGGCACTGAGAACCCACGAGAAGTTAAAGAAAAATTTCTATTGGCCAGGGATATAGAATGATGTGAAGAATTACTGCAGGTCTTGTGAATTATGTCAAAAAGTAAAAGACCTGCAGGGCCCCAGAAAGTTCCTCTACACTCCTTGCCTGTGATACAAGAGGCATTTTATAGGAAAGCAATGGAGACTGTGGGCCATATGCCATGTCCTACCCAAAGGTGGAAGAAATATATGCAGGTGGTAGTGGATTTTGCCATTACAAATCCTGATGCAGTTGCTCTAATTAATATAGAGGCTGATTTGGTGCAAAAGCCCTTTTCACTATTTTTAGCAGCATGAGTTTCCCTAAAGAGATTATCTGACTATGGGTCAAATTTTAAGTCTCAGCTATTCAGGGAGTTATGGAAGTTGTGTGGGGTGAAGCAACTAAAAGCCGCCCCATATCATCCAGAGAGAAATGGTCTGGTGGAGAAGTTCAATGAAACTCTAAAATCAATGCTTGGAATGTATGCAACTAAAAGAACCAAAGACTGGAATGAAATGTTACTGTACTTGCTTTTTGCTTATCGGGGAGTATCCCAAGAGCCCACAGGATTTGCTGCATTTGATCTTCTATACAGAAGGAAAGTGAGGGACATCTAGATCTTATCCAAAACTCCTGGGAAGGAGACACTTAGGCACTTGAGGTTACAGGTTAAGAGGTGAGAACTCTTCACTGATCTGGATTGCACCCCCAGAATGTGACACATGTTGTCATTAAATTATCGTTACTCTTACTTTTATAGTGTAATGTAAGGAGGTGGTCATGGAATGTTTTTAACTTTGAATAAGGGGTCAACAAGATGAAATGGCTGAGAAATACTGGACCAGATTATCATTAAGTTCCCTTCTGGCCTCAAAATCTAAGAAAACAAGACTTAGACTATAAATATTATTTGAAAAGGCTATCACTATACTGACAAGCACAATTCCAAATAAAAAAGGCCCTTATTACTCTAGGTGAGTCCCCTGACCAACCAGCACCAGTCTGTCTTATCTCAATCCAAATTCAGCCAGTTCCCTCCTATCCCTCCCTCCACTTACACAGGTCCATCAAATCTTCATCAGGTACTGAGAAAGCAAACAAATGAAAAAGATACAGAAAGCTAAATATCATCGACACACAGGTACTGTAAATCAACACCTTATAATATTTCTCAGTGTATTTCATAAACATTGAACAATAGGTGTGACCCTATCAAAATCTGTGGCATTTTGCCTGTGGGAACCCCTGAGGAAGATAAAACATTATTCAACAGCATCCTCTGAAAATTGTGGGTTCAAGTCTCGCTTGATCTCACACTGAAACGAAAGGCCTCCTCCAGTTTACCCAGCTGCAAAATGAGTACTTGATTTATCAGATTAGGCAGTCAGAAGCGATCAGATGTGATGCTGGATCACATCATTCCTTTGTGTACTGCTGGGGAATTTTGGGAAAATCTGGCAGCTAACCTATAGGGCCTCAGCCTAGAGCAGTGGTCTCCAAAGTGGGGTGCGCAAAGTGAGGGTCTTTGGGGGTGCGCGACAGGAGGAACGCTTTTCTTTTTTTTTTTGCTTTGGCAAAAATGGTAGAGCTGGCGCAGCACGGGGTGTGTGCTCAAAATTTTTTTACTGATAGGGGTGCGCGATCAAAAAAGTTTGGAGACCACTGGCCTAGAGGACATTCACACAGAACAGCACCAGCAACTTGTAGGGCAATGCTCTTTGGAATGTTCTAATGCACAGAGAGCTGGGAGGAAGGAGCATTGTCAAAACCACTTACACAGGCATCAGGGCCGGCTCCAGGCACCAGCGCAGCAAGCAGGTGCTATGGGCGGCCAACGGAAAGGGGCAGCACGTCCGGCTCTTCGGTGGCAATTCGGCAGAAGAACGAAATGGCGCGCTGGAGCTGCCACCGAAGTGCCGCCGATCGCAGCTTCCCCCCCGACCGCTTGGGGCGGCAGAAACACTGGAGCCGGCCCTGACAGGCATGGTTGGGGGCATCCTGCCACACGGCAGAAAACAGTAATCTGAACAATATGTAAGAAGCTACTAACCTAATCCTCTCGTACATAGGTTCTCAAACTGTGGTCTGCGGACCACATTCATTCAGATTAGTTCCCTCTAAGGTGCACGCCTGGACAGCTGCACACGAGAGAATGAAGGGCCACCCACCTAATTAGTGAAGCCGCGCAGGTATGGCTCCACTAATTTGGTGCCCGGACCCTGGAGAAGACGCACGTGTAAGGTGAGGTGGTGGCCTTCGGGGGAATAGGGAGGAGGTGGGATGAGGCAGTGGGCTGAGAAGAGGGGGTGGGGGGAATTTGGGACGTGCAAGGCTGCGGTGGCCAGAGAAAGAAGCGACTTTCCCCAGCTCCAGGGCTGCAGCTCCCAGGAAGAGATGGCCCTCCTCCCCAGCCTCAGCTCTGTGGCTGGTGTGGCGGGGGAGAGAGGGAAAGACCCCCCTCCTTCCCAGCCCCAGCTCAGGGGCTGCCGCAGCTGGGGAGAGAGACGCCCCTCCTTCCCAGCCCCAGCTTGGGGGTTGCCACAGCGGGGGAGACCCAACTCCTTTCCAGCCCCAGCTCAGGAGCTGCCGTGGCCGGGGAGAGAGGGCACATCCATCGCATTAGAAAGGTAAGACTACTGATATTAAAATATGAGTTGTGTGCTTTTATTTGTAGAACAAAAAATATTAATTATTATTAAGGGTTTTTTTATATAGCGCTTTTATCCAAAACGCTTTACAATAGTTAGCTAACGATACAAACAACATTTGGAAAAATCTTTAAGTGGTCTGCTGAGACCCTCAGCCATTTTCAAGTGGTCTGTGAAAAAAAAAGTATGAGAACCACTGCTCTAGCTGAAGAAAAACATGGTGATATAGCTACTAATCAAGTTTTAACTATGTTGTGGGGAAACAAATCATATTTAGCTTAAACTATACCAGTAAAGGGTTACAAATACAGTTAGGCTTTGTCTACACTATGCAGCATTTAGTGACAGGGCTCTGCCGCTACAGCTGTGCTGCTAAAAGGCACGCAGTGTAGCTACTGTTTGCGGGGGGAGAGACTCTCCCGCTAACAAAAAACTTCCACTCCCAACAAGCAGCAGTAGGTTTGTCAGCAGGACAGCGCTCCTGAAGACAAAGCTTTGTACACACCAGTGCTTTTCCTCGACAAAACTTTTGTCTTTCAGGGTGTGTGTTTTTTTAATACCTCTGAATGACAAAAGTTTTATCATTCACTTGCCAGCGTAGATAAAGCCCTACAAGTTGTGCTGTGGATAGGACCTTTCTTCCTTCTTAAAATTTTCAATAAATTATGAGTGACTAACTTATTTGTCTTTGGGAGTACCAAAAAATTGATTTATTAATTGAAGGCGCAACTCTACCATTTTTACTCACACTGAATAGTATCTTACA
The DNA here is from genome assembly GCF_013100865.1 of Trachemys scripta elegans. Lineage (NCBI taxonomy): Eukaryota > Metazoa > Chordata > Testudines > Emydidae > Trachemys > Trachemys scripta. Next base: position 38,167,587 of record NC_048303.1, read on the forward strand.
TTGCAAGTGGTCCCACTGAAACCCTTAAGGGCCCACTCCTGTAGTGCTTACTCATATAAAACATCTATAGAAATCAGTGAAAGAGTTACCTTAGTAAAAAGTGAAGGATCAGGCCCTCAACTATTATAAGTTATTATATTGAATATGCAAATAATAAAACCCAAGTGTGTTTTATTGTTTTCATTATGTAATTTTTCAATTATATAAATGTTTTACCTATTTGACGAAAATTGGTAAAAACATCTAAAATACAAGATGTAGACGTGGAGAACAGGAAAATATTTGTATTATTATTTGAAACATCACATGCCCCTCAGCATATGTGTGATATTATACTACCTGAATAATTAGTTACACCAAGAAGGGTCCTTAAAGAAACCAGGCAGGAATTGTAAAACAATGGCCTAGATAAGGAGCATCCCTTCAAACACAATAACCAGGTTTACTGCCATGAGGAGGGGGAGTCCTCTTCCTCAATCCTGGCAACAGGGCTGTTTACAAGGCTGGAAATCTGGAGATCAAAAGACACAGATCTGTTAAATGAACTGTCCTGGGAGGAGAAGTGGGGAGAGTTGTCAGTGGATGTAGGCTGACACAGACATGGGCCTGCAGCAAGCAAGCTTTACCTTGGTCCCCAAGAAATCAGGAGACACCAAAGCTAAATCACGTCTATCTAGGGATTTGAGAGGAATGCCAGGCATAAGACAATATGCCTACAGGTCTCTGCTGTTTTAAATCCATTTCTCGATGGCTTTGTACGTTTTGGCAAAATAAAGCACACTTTGTTTTCATGAAGCTGCTTTTGTATCACTGCACACTTACTATCCACATACTCCTGAAGGAAAAGTCTAGCAGGAGTCAAGCCCACTGGGACTGCTAAGTAACAGAGTTGGCACCCAGGATTAACCCGGACACCCAGTTGGAGAGTGGCTGGATCTCAGGATCCCACCCAGATCCCATTCAAAAGAGAAATGGAGGCACAGGCCTGCCACTTGAAAGGGATGCACTTGGGGGAAGTGCAAAGGGAGCAGCCTACCCAGGAACCATGACTGTGTATACACAAACATACAAAGAAGTAAAGGAAACTCAGCAAAATGTGGGACCAATTTTTTTTAGTACAAATAATGAGCCAGATCCTCAGACAGTATACATTTCTATAGATCCATTAACTTCAATTCATGTGAAATAAATTTTTCAAAAACAAGTGATTTAGGTGCTTATGTCCCATTTTCAAAAATGACTTAGGCACTTACATCTTAAATCCCATTGACTTTCGCTGAATGTCATGAAGGAAACATTTTCAAATGGACTTAAGTGATTTAGGAGCCTTTGTTTCACTGACTTTCCATCAAAATGTTATCCACAGGGCATAACTTAACCCAAAACTTACTGTAAACTTTTCTTTGTAATGTAACAAATCTGAGATTAATAATTTATGATGTGAGATAGCAGGTTTGGTGTGGGAAGGAGATACTCTCTCATTTCAGACTCAAATGTATGTCATGAGGGATAGTAAACAGGTATAATTAAATATATTTGATAGAGCTATGTGAGAAACACAATTTCTATTTTGCAAGAAATTCCACCATTTCAAAAATTTTTTTGTTCTGAATCAAAATTAAAACAAAGAATTTTGAAATTTTCCATGAAAATTCTGACAAAATTTGTTTTTATTGTCAATCAAAACATTTCAATGTAAGCATTTTAAAAAAATCAATATTCAAAATTTCTAAACAAAAAGTTGTTTTGAAATAAAAAACTATAATTTTCTGTTCTGAAGATGTCAAGATAGAACATTTGACTTTGTCAAAATACATTTTTTCATTTTTTCCCCAAAACAAAATATTGTTAAAAACAACACATTCCCATGGGAAGTTTCGACAAAAGGCATTTTTCAATGGGAAAATGTCCAGTAGAAATTTTTCAACTGGTTCCAATATATGCCCAGCACTGTGGCTTTAATTAAGTCACCAACAAGAAAGTATGGTTCTTAAATAGAAGCCACTACAAAAACAAAACCTACACTCCAATTGAAACCACCGCAGTTCATCCCTGTGCAATCTAGTTCAAGGTGCAATCTCTACCTATGATCCATTATACTATAATTTAATTTTTCCAAACCTGTATTAGGCAGCAGAACAAAACAGGGCATGTTTTATTGGTCTATTAATACACACTTTGAATATGTAAGGAGACATCCCAAAGCATGTTTTATCAGCATTATAAAACATGCTCTATGCTATTTTACTGCCTTCATAATATTATCCTTGATTCTGCCAAAAAAAAAATCGTTTCAGTTAAATTGTTCATAGTGGTAAAAATGAGAAAATATAGGGGAAATAATACTCAGTACATTTTTCTATTATTTCCAAACATTTTTTTTACTCTAAGCTTCTCCACTTTCATAAAGGTGCATTAATGGTTTTACCATTCTCTCACTCTTAAATTATCATATGATTATCATTCAATTATCACATATCTTATTCCATTTATTTGGAAGTTAAAAGATCCACAGCATGAAAAGAATTGTTTACTACAGGCGAACAATAAGGAAAAGATGAAAAACTGGCCATCCACATAAAAAGTTCTTTTAGAATCTGATCCATAGTTTATTATGAATCAGTTTCACCGGATTAGGAGACTCACTACAGTCAATGAATACTGAGCACTAATGTGTAAGGGCAGATATAAAAGAGTAATACTCACTTTCAATATCAGCAAGCAAATCTATCCAAATACTGTAATATGTAAAATTCTTTACACTTAGAAACAGCTCATTCTTAGCTAATATTTAGCCCAAATGAGGCTAACAACAAAAATAGAGTCTGCATATGACCCTTTCCTATAGCTCAGTTGAACTGTGATATTTACATAATACAATAAGACATTTTCTATCAAGGAAGTCATACAATTCTAATCATTCTGATGTGGAGAAGAGCAGATACTTGTCTGGTGAGCCAACAATTCTCCTCATCTGACTCAAATCCTATATGACACATTATAATTTTCTCCAGCAGTCTGGAAGCTGTGTCTCCAAAACATGAAGTATTTGCTCTAATACAATGCCCTTAATTTACAGCTTAAATTGTTGCTGCTTCTACATTTACTCAAAGTTTTAATCAATCAAGCTCCATATTTACACTGACTGCTAAACAAAACATGCCACAAAGAAACATGCAAACCCACAAAGATACAGTAACAGTGTGACAAGACTTTCTAAATAAAAAAAAACAAGAAATCTATCATCAAGAAAGTTCCTAGGAAGTAACAAGAACATGGACAGTATGCTCACTCTAGCCTGTGAAATCTGTGGCCCCTTTAGTGTTTTTTGTTCAGCTTGAGTTCCTCAAGGAGCTGGATGTGTACAGTGGTCTTCCCTTTCAACAGCGATATAGTAAGTTGCAATGTGATAGAATTCTACTATGCACATGCTGGAACAGCTGTATGAACAACATATGGAATCTGCCCTCTAGCAAAAGGTGGGAAATGAAAGCCTGATTTAAAAAATGTAAAAAAGTATGCAGAAAATAAGGTGTTGGATTTAAATTTACAAAAATTGAGTCCATATTTATACATTACAAGGATCATGAATACAATTTGTGTGTGTGTGTGTGTGTGTGTGTGTGTGTGTGTGTGTGTGTGTAAGAATTCACTTTTATTGTTTCTCTACTTCTAAAGCTTTTGAGATATCCTAAGTTCCTAAGGAGGCAATAAAAATGTTATTTAAAAATGTTTTAAAGAAATGTTATTTTATATGCCTATTGGTCTCAATATTTTGAGACCAGACATATCTTATTTATATGGTTGGGTCTTCATATGTTTGTATATTCTTAACTTGCAATATTCAAATTTTATTATTTCTCTTAGTTGGAAATATTAAAGATGAGAAAATTTATCTGTGCTTACCTGAAAAATTCCTTTCTTCAAGTAATAAGGTCCACAGATCCATTTCCATGGGTACTTCCGCCTGTAAGCAGTGTGTGGACAATCAGACCTGTCAATCACTGGTAGCAGGGGAATGTCGTTCCCCTTGAAATTCCCTCCAGTTGAGATAACTTCCACAGCCAGGATAAGTCAAATTCATTTTCCTAAATTACAGATTGTGAACTGTACTATAGGAATTCCTCACTTAACGTTGTAGTTATGTTCCTGAAAAATGTGACTTTAAGCAAAACGATGTTAAGCGAATCCAATTTCCCCATAAGAATTAATGTAAATTAGAGGGTTAGGTTCCAGGGAAATTTTTTTCACCAGACAAAAGATTATATTATTTATATATCTATACACACACACGCAGTAAAGTATAAGTTTTAAACAAACAATTTAATACTGGTACACAGTGATGATGATTGTGAAGCTTGGTTGAGGTGGAGGAGTCAGAGGGTGGGATATTTCCCAGGGAATGCCTTACTGCTAAATGAACTAGCAATTGATTGAGCCCTCAAGAGTTAACTCTCACAACACTCTACAAGGCAGCAGGAAAGGAGGGAGGGCAGACAGAGACACACACCCTGTGTGTGAGAGAAAAAATGTGCATTTCCCCTTTAAGTAGCTGACCCCAGGCTTAAGTACACTGCCTTGTTAATTAAATCAGCTTGCTGACACCTGAGACAGCAGCTACTGCCTAGAAGCTCCCTCCCTCCATCGTGTGTCCCCCCTGTTCTATGGAAGATGGGGTAAGCGGGGTGCAGGAGGAGGGGGAGGGGGAGACACCCTGACATTAGCCCCTCCTTTCCTCCCTCCCGCCGTACAGCAAGCAGGAGTCTCTGGGAGCAGCTCCAAGGCAGAGGGCAGGAGCAGCATATGGCAGTGGGGGGAGGGATAGCTGCTGCACAGGGAACTTAGGGGAGTGGGGAGCTGATGGGGGATCTGATAGGGGGGGCTGCTGGTCCACCCTGGTTCCAACCACCCACCAGCTAGCTGCAATGGGCTGCTCTTCCTACAAGCAGTGGACAAAACAGGCGGCTGCCAAACGACGTTAGAAGGGAGCATTTCACAACTTTAAACGAACATGCTCCCTAACTGATCAGCAACTTAACATCGAAACAATGTTAACCGGGATGACTTTAAGTGAGGAGTTCCTGTATAAGGAAAAAGCACAACAATTTCTCCTACTGCAGAGCATGGAAAATTCTCACTAATGACAACAAACCTAAATCTTGGCTGTCAATTTCCATCTCTATTCTAGATGAGCCCTATCTCTCTCCAAGGGAGTTTTCAAGGGAGACAGCTGGTGCTGAGATGCCCACACAGAAAATCTCTTCCACTTAGCTTTGTAAGTCAGTCTAGTTGAGGCTTTTCTGTTTTGGAGCAGAACGTTGTGAACTTCAGCAGAATATCTTCTTTCAGTGGATGTCATGCACCCCATAACCTGCCTGTTAGAAATAACGATGCAAGGGTGTAGGATTTGACCACTCTTCTGTGAAAATTATATCAGGCAGACAAGGCAAAGTGATTGGGCACAGTGCTGAGAGATTCACCAGATCCAAATTCCACAACTGTCTGACCCATCCCAAGACTATCATGGTCATTGACCCAGCATCTTGTCTCAGTTTCCTCATCACCTTCAGATCATGGGGGCCAGGGGAAGGCATACATCAACCACACGCTCCAAAGGCATCTGACAGGGGGCCTGGACTAGAGCTCCCTCTGGAAAAGAACATTTGGCATTTCTTGTTCTGCTCTGTGGCAAATTAGTCTATTGATGGATATTCCTGTTTGCAAAAGATGCTCTGCAACGCTAGGTCCTTGATTGACCACTCGTGGTTGTCTGAGAACTGTGTATTCAGGTGATATGATAGCAAAATCTGTATGCCTGGAAGATGCACAACCAGCAATATAATCTGGTGATGAATACAAACAATCCAAAGTCAAATAGCCTCCTGACAGAGTGGAGATAGCTCCTCTGTCAGCTGATATAATACACAGCTGCAGTGTTGCCTGCCAGCACCTGGAATCTAACATGGCTCCTATTAACTCTATATTTTTGAGTCAAAGTAGGTGTGGATTTTTCTCAGTTGACTTTGAGGCCCAGAGTAGTAAGGAGCTTTAAGGTCACTTGAACTGAGTTGGTCACTGTAACAGAGTACCTGGCCCCTTAAATGAAGTTGGTCCAGTCCTCCTGTTCCTATAAGAGATATTGGAGCCATATTTGTGTTGTTGATGGACTTTTCAGACTTGAAAGAGTGAATATACTGTTTGAACTGTGCTGGTAAATTCTGGATTATAGTTGTGGGACATTTTGTAATAAATTAACCCTGCAAAGAGTTATTTATACTCTGAAAGCTTTCACGGAGTTACTGGGGACTCTGGAAGAAAGGGCAAACTGAGGAAAAAAGCCACCTTATGACAGTCACCTGCTGAGATGATCACCTCAAATCAACCATTCATCAAGATATGGCTAGACATGGATCCCCTCTCTCCTTAGATGAGCTGCTACATCTGTCAAGCTCTGGGTGAATACCCTCAGGGCTGTGGAAAGACCTAAGGCAGGGCCCTGTATTGGTAGTGAGTTGTTCCTACTAGAAAACAGAGATATTTCCTGTGAGTTGGATGTATGGATATATGAGAATGTAGCTATGGTACAATCTCCTTTCATAGAGAGTACACATCTACAATTGGTCAATTCAGTCCATAGTTAGGAGTACTCTTGGATTCCTCAAGGACACTAAGCTTTCACATAGCATCATCGATGAATAATGTTATCGTCTCTGGCTGGCTGGGAGACTTCATCTCATCCTGGCAGACAATAACCTCCTTTGTCACTTCTCAGTTGAACTACAACAATGTAATATAACTGCGCTCATAGCGTTCAGAGCTAGGGAAATGCCAGCTAATACAGAGAGCTGTGCTGTATCTCCTCAGAAGCACATCAAACCAAACCTCTGCTCTTTACACTGGAACCTACTTCAAGTTTTGGTCCTTATCTTCAAGGTACTCCATGGTCTGGGCCTAGGGTGTCTGAAAGACCATCTATAGCTCCAGGGCCAGATGATTTATGTTCCCCTGGATAACCCAATGAGGGATACGTGTAGGGATCCCCTGGGAGATATGTTACAGAGCTTCAGCAAGGGGAAGACGCTGTGCGCATAAGCCCCTTTACCACACTTTCCAACACTGGCAGTGTCCATGCTGTGTCTAATTTCCTCCATCCACAGCCTGAAGGGGAAGCAAAGGGGGAGACAGAAGCTAAGCCCTGCAGTCAGGGGTGTGGTTGCTGTCACAGGCTATAGATATTTAGGTGCAAACTTCCATTTGGCATGGTGGGGCTTCTGGCTTCACATCCCTCATCTTCCAGAAGAGCAGCAGGCCGAATGGAAGACTGCACCAAAATCCCTATAGCCAGCCGCCAGGCCTCTGACTGTGGAGCCAGTTTTTTCCAGTGCTGTCTCCTTTCTAGCTCGGAGGAGAGGATCTGTGATGATCCCTCTCAGACTGGGTTGTGAGGAGGAAACTGCACTCTGTCCACAGAGCCAACTGAGCTCCACAACAAGACACTTGATAAGGGAGGTAAAAGTGGGATACACAGACCTTTCCTTTTGCCTCTGACTTTCCTTGGCCTAGGGTTCCTTGGTCAGGTTATTGTCTGCCAGGATGAGATGAAGTCTTTCCCTGAAGCCTGTGGGGGCAGTAGTTGCCAAAAATGGCTCAGAAGGGAAGCGGAGCTGACGGGACAATCTCCTCAAAAGCCAAGTGCAGCCCCCCACAGCTGAGAATCAGACATACAAATTATTGAGCTAAATTATTAGTCTAAACATTTGAAATAAAGTTCAAAATTTTCCCTCAGAAAAGCTCTGTGGCAGGGAGATCTGGCTGAGTTGCTGACCATTAGACAGAAGAAAATGAAAGGAACTTCAGGAGGCTGTGGTGCTGCCAGTGACTGACAAGTCTGGGGCCTGGTCTATACTACCCGCCTGAATCGGCGGGTAGAAATCGACCTCTCGGGGATCGATTTATCGCGTCCCGTCGGGACGCGACAATCGATCCCCGAATCGGCGCTCTAACTCCACCAGCGGAGGTGGTAGTAAGCGCCGCCGACAAAAAGCGGCAGAAGTCGATTTTGCCGCCGTCCTCACAACGGGGTAAGTCGGCTGTAATACGTCGAATTCAGCAACGCTATTCACGTAGCTGAATTTGCGTATCTTAAATCGACTCCCCGCTGTAGTGTAGATGTACCCTGGGTCTGCCGCCAAGTTGCAAACAGGCTGAAGTACCCACTGTAACAGATTTATGGACTTTCTGTACAATATAGAAATATTACATTCACTTTGTGCTATTTACTTAAGGTGAAATTTACCCTCGTTTACAGGGCCTACAGGGCTGCCACCCATTCGGGTTTTACCCAGACAGTCCATTTTTTGGCTTCTGTGTCCAGGTACCATTTAGGGTTCTCAGGTCCCTGGTTTTCAACTGGAAAGTCTGGTCAAAAAGGCGACCTGGCAGTGTCTGGTCAGATGTACTGACCGAATACCAAAAGTCCGGTAACCACAGGGTGGGGCGAGCCATGAGATCATTAACTCACACCAGCCCCCGTTCAGCCAGGACCACCTCCTACCTGCAGGCAGGCTCCTTGTCAGGCTGAAGCAGCTCCCATCCCAGCCCCAGAGCAGGGGGAATCCATCTGGGGTGTGGGAGGAAGGTGGAGATGATCCAGCGACCGACAGTGGAAAGGGGGAGAGGAGCGAGTGACAGGGGCGGGGCCTTGAGAGGAAGAGGCAGAGCAGGGGCAGGGCCTTGGCGGTTTGGTTACCAGCAATTAGAAAGATGACAGCCCTAGTAACCACTTAAATCCTGCTTAAAAGCTCAAAATAGGGTTGATATAAGAATTAGTTGGTGCAGGAGTGAATTTTATTTTATGGGAATACCCCAGAGTGAAAAATATGGATAACAAAGATGCACTAAACAGAATTGCCTGCTCTTAAAATAAAAGGTAATCTGGTTTTATTGTACCAGAGTGTACCCGAAGAGTATAAACCCTTTGGAGCAGGAATATGTTACTGTTGATACAGCTCTCCAATTGTAAAGTTCAATGTGTACATACAAGTGCTATACAAATAATTAAAGATAAAGTTTACAGAAATTAAATTAAAAAAGAAAATTTAAAAAGTAATAGACAAGTTGAATAAATGTTTAAATATAAGATGTGTTTATTTTATTGCTTTTAAAATTATAAAACAACCATCACCGCAATGGTTATTCTCCCTATCATTTCTCACCTCCTCCCACAATCAGGCTCTCCAAATTCTGTCACTTCTTGCTCTATTTGATATCTAAAATCCATCCTGGCTGTTAAAATGTTTGACCAGGCCTTGGCCAAATCGTCTGATCTTGACTTCTGCAACTCCCTCTCTGCCGTATCCCCATCACTTCCATCTATATAATCTACATACACTAATTTTGCTCTCTAATTTCTCCAACCATGACACTCCCTCACATTCTGCAAGAAGTCTGAATTTCTGGCCATCACCTCCAAGGCTCTGCAAAATCTCTCCCTCCCTACCTACCTTCTTGCCCTTGTTGCCTCCTATTACACCTTCCTCATCACTTTTGTATCCTTTTCCCACTCCCATCTTTACACCTTCTTCCATGCCCTCTTACATTTGGAACTCATTTCCTTAGGCTCAGCCATTCAGCTCTCAACCAAAGAAATGGTTACACATCCTATGCAATAACTTAGTTCTTCGAGATATGTCACCCTAGGGGTGCTCCTCTCTAGGTGCGCTTGCACCCCTTGTGCCTTCCATCCGAGTTTTCTCATAGCAGTGTCCATTCAGCCCACACATGTGTTACTCAGCCTCGTGCCCTGTGTTGTTGCTATAGCATTGCGTGGACAATCGTCCACAGTTCCTTCTCTACCGCAAAGCCCCATGACAGGGAATTCCAAAGCAGAGGGAAGGAAGGTGGATAGTGGAGTATCCATAGAGAAACACATCTCGAAGAACCACAGTTACTGCACAGGGTTAGTAACCATTTCTTCTTCTGCAAGGCGTCCTTGAAGAGTGACAGGGAAGGGTGATTGGTGGGTGGAAGAGAATTGACGTGGATGAAGTATTCTGTTAAAATGATCTCCACAACCCACTAATCCATAGTGATGGGCTATCAAGCCCTCTGGAAGTGGTAAAGACAGTTGCTGAAGGGAGGAAGGCCAGTGAAACATTGCAGCTGGTCAGAAAAGGGATAGCAGCTCAGGACCTCAACCATCCCACCAAAATTGATGCATCAGGGTGGAAGCTTGTGAAGTTGAAGGCTGGGACATGGGTAGTTTCCTCCCTTGGAACCTCTGCCTCTTGCAATGAGGTTCATATGGCCTCTGCAAGCTCATGAACTGGACAGGATGGATTACTGCGCTGTCTGTTACCTACTAAATTTTCCTTTCTGCACAGGTGTGTAGATCCCTAGAGGTCGTAAAGTTGCTCTGGAATCTTTTAATCATAGAATCACTGGGTTATCAGGGACAACAAGGGTTATCTAGTCTAACCCCCGTCCAAGATGCAGGATTCGTTGTGTCTAAACCATCCAAGGCAGATGGCTATCCAGCGTCCTTTTGAAAATCTCCAGTGATGAAGCTTTCCCAACCTCCTGAGGCAGTCTGTTCCAATGTCTTACTCTTCTTACAGTTAGTAAGTTTTTCCTGAGATGTAATCTAAATGTGCTATACTGTAGTTTGAATCCATTGTCTCTTGTCCTGCCCTCTGTGGCAAAAGAAAACAACTTTTCTCCATCTATTTTATGATAGCCTTTCAAGTATCTGAAGACCATTATCATATTCCTTCTTAATCTCCTATTTTCCAAACTAAACATACTTGGTTCCTTCAGCTTTTTCTCATATGGCTTGCATTCCATTCCTTTGATCATCTTTGTCACTCGCCTCTGGACCCTTTCCACATTCTCTACATCCTTTCTATACATTGGTGACCAAAACTGGACACAGTATTTCAGCTGAGGCCTAACCAGCACCAAGTAGAGTGCCACTCTCACCTCCTATGACTTACATGCTGTGCCTCTGTTAATGCAACCTGAAATCGCATTTGTTTTTTTTGCAACAGCATCACGTTGCTGACTCATGTTGAGGTTGTGATCCACCATAACTCCCAGATCCTTCTCAGCAGTGCTGTTGCCAAGCCAGTTTTCTCCCATTCTGTATTTGTGCATTTGGTTTTTCTTCCCTAAGTGTAGCACTTTACATCTGTCTTTGTTGAAATTCATTTTGTCATTTATAGCCCAGATCTCCAATTTATCAAGATTCCTCTGAATTTTAGCTCTATCCTCCAAAGTATTGGCAACACCCTTGCTAGCTTTGTATCATCTGCAAACTTGATCAGTACGTTCTCTATGCCTATATCCAGGTCACTAATAAAGATGTTAAACAACACTGGACCCAGAACAGATTCCTGTGGAACCCAAATTGAGGCCTCCCTCCAATCTGAATGTATGCAGAGATTCATCTGTGTTGCCAATGAACAACTTAGTTCCATCAAAAGGTTGGTCTTCTATCATGTTCTAAGACCTTCTTTGGGAATCCTGAGGACTGAAGCCAGGAGGCCCTCCCCATAACTACTGGAGTGGCAATATCAACAGCGTCGAGACAAGCCTGCAGAAATGTCCTGGAGAGAAGTTGGCCCTCTGCAATAACTGCCTGAAACTGCTCTCTGTGTTCTGATGGCAAATGTTCAATGAAGTTCAGCTTGGTATAATTGTGTGGTTGTACTTTGCCATTAAGGCCTGGTAATTGGGGATTCTAAACTGTAAAGTAGCCGAAGAATAAAAATTTTTACCAAGGAGGTTGAGACACTTATGATTTTTATCATAGGGCATAGATTTAGCTTGGTGCTGCCTTCCATGTCCATTAACCACCTCGAGCACCAAGGAGTTAGGAGATGGTTGAGAAAATAAAAATTCTGACCCTTAGAGGGAACATAATATTTTTGTCTGCCCTCTTGCACATGGGAGGAATTGAGGCTGGAGTGTGTTAGATGACCTTTGCAGGATCCAGGAATGCCTTGTTGACTGGCAGCATAATGCGGGTAGAGGATGCTGTATGGAGGATGTCGAGGAACTTATGATGCAGTTCTTCAGTCTCTTGAGGTGGATCTGTAAAGAACCCGTGACCCTCTTGATGAGATCCAGAAACTGTCAGCCAGGGATGGGGGAGGTGACATGACAGCTTCATCTGGGGATGATGGAGAAATGTTTGCATTTGGAGAGACCTCCTCATCGGCCCTGGCCTCCTGTTCCTCAAAGGTCTCTTCCTGAGGCTGCAGTCTCCTGGAAAGGAAGGGGGAGGAATGGTGTCTATCTCTATGAAGGGCAGAGCTTGAGGCCCTAGGGAATTGATGGCAATAAGCTATCTAGGGGTCCCAGTATGACCGAGGGGGTGGCACGTATGGCATTGGTGGTGGAATCCATGGATGCTCGCCCAAGCAGGATAGTAGCTGTGGATGTCTGTCACGAGTGAACTCAGGGACTTCAGGAAAAGAACCTTCAGAGGGGCGGAGTGGAGAGCATTGCACAGATATTTGGGAGGCTGAGGCAAAATCTTCATCAGAATTCCCTTCCTCTAAATCACTCGGTAATGGTGGGGCAGCATAAGAAGCCTGAGGTACCACCAACGGAACAAGACAAGTGTCCAGAGATCTGGAGGCTCTCAATACCAAGGACAAGTGAGTACCACCATTGGTAATGGATGGGTGTCCAAAGATCTGGAAGTTCTTGGTACCAAGAAGAGATTGGAGCCGAGCAATGGAGTCTCAGACACCATGAAGTCTCAGGGAAACCAGAATGCTTGTGGTACCAAGAGCGTTGTTGGTACCATGTCCAGGGCTTGAGCTGAAGCCAAAGGAGGTGACAATACCGTGAGTTTCCAACAACCCCAGGGAAGTCTGAACTCGGACAACTTGCTAAAGCTCTTTCTCAAGCTGGGGCAGTTGAGAAGGAACTGAGGACAATTAGCCCGCATAGTGCAGTATAGCAATGGCATGGGGCATGAGGCTGAGTAACACGCATATGCAGGTAGAATGGACACTGCTATGAGAAATCTCCAATTGAAAGTGCAGAGGATGCAAGTCCACCCAAAGTGGAGCACCCCTAGGGAAATCAAGCAGGACTACTTCTGCGAGTAAAGGGTGCAGGATCATGGAGGCCCTTTGTGCAACAAATAGACACATACATAGAGAGAAGATACTACTTTATGAATGGATCTTCACCCAGTCATCCAGTATATTATTTGTGTCTGAGCTGTATTCTGCCAGATCCCAACCTCAGTTACATTTGTGTAATTCCACTGAATCCAGAGTAACTCCACTGAAGTCAACCAAGTTATTCTTGAAACACGCTGGTAAATGAGATCAGAATCTGGCCCTTACAAGGTCAGCTCTTCAGGTACAGAATCCACCTCCTTCAAAGACTTGTATTGAGCTAATAATAATAATAATTAATAAACATACTACCTACTACAAATAGACCTGTTATTTACTGTGTTGCTGACACTGGTAGTGGGCACTAGACAATAAATCCTGTCAGATATTGGGCTATTTCTTTTGTGTCAGCAGTGAGACATTCTGCACACTGTAGAAGCACTTAAATGTATATTTATTCTTCCGGGGTGAAGTCTTGGCTCCTTTAAAGCCAAAGGCAAAACTCCCATTAACTTCAATAGGGTCAGGATTTCACCTCAATTAGTATTGAGTCACCACGGCCTTGATCCTGCTCACACTGACATCAATGGCCAAACTTCTATTGATTTTGATCGGAGCAGTTGCAGGATATTATAAAGAAATAGTGATAAGTGTAATTCATTGAATACTAAGCATCAGGAGGGGGAGAGCTCAATACTGTACCAACACACTCATTTAGTTAGGGGAATTTTTTGATAATCACCTGGTAAAATTAAATGTGGACTCTGCAATGCCTGTTATAATACAATTATCTTTTTTGGATTTTCAGTTTAAAAGTACAATATATCACCTGCTGTTCAAAGATGATTATTTTGTATTTTAAGTATTATCTGTATCTAATACTTTCCCTAAATTTTGAATTATTTTAGGAAGTCAGGAGGAAATCCGTTTGCCTGATCTAAGCTATTGTAACCTAGGATTTTTAAGATCAGAGGCAGACATTACACAGAGGATTGCTTTCATGCATGCATCTGAATTTGGAAAACCTCCTGGGTAGGCTGTATATGTTCATTTCTCTACTGAATTGGATTTCCTCTACTAGTTATGAAATCAAAACCATTGGAAATCCTACAAGGTACCTTAAGTTTCAGGACAAAGATTATGTTAAATAATTTCACTCCTCTGCCATAATGGTGCCATCTACTGTAAGAGTAAAGCTCATTTGTACAGGAGACAGCTTTCTGAGGGCCAGTCCAAAACTGTAGAATGACCTCCTACAGGATTTTAAAACTACTGAAAACTTCTCCCTTTTCCATTCCAAGTGGAAGGTGCACTTCTTCAACCTGGTGCGATGAACTGGAAATATATCTGCAAGTTGTGAACTCTGTGTGAGGTTATAAGCCCTATGTGTCTGTGTGGGGCTGAAAACTCCATTTTGAATGTGCAGCCTTTTGCCTTCTCTGTAGTCTGTTTGACTCCATGTTGCATTGAAAATTCCGAAGGCTGGTAGCAAAAGAACAACAATAGAGGGCAGCTGACTCTTAAATACACAATTGTTGGAAATCTAGTCTCTCTAGACAGAAGACTGGTCCCAGAAAAACTCTTGCCCAGAAGAAGTCACCCTGGCAACAAAGTCACCTGATAGGGGTTTGTGCTCAAGTGAGGAAGATGGCAAGGGTGTAATTTGACACAGGGGACTGAAGGTTTTAAAAGGGTAAAGTCTGGTCTGCCTGGGGACCTTTCCTCCAATCCATGAGGGAGACCACTCACCATGTGACAGCCGGCATGAGGCAGGGCATAGACTGCCTGCCTGCCTGCCTTCCTAGATCCAGATGTTTCCTCTAGGACCCACAAAAGAAAGGTGAGCTAGAAAGTGAGGGACATTTGAGGTTTGTACTCTGCTTTGCTTTATATGATTAAGTATAAAAGAGTATAAAGGTGTCAGACCATGCAAAATGTCTCTCTATATAATAACTCCTTCACAACTACTGCATGCCACTGAGAGAGTTAAATCGTAGATCAGAAACTTCACACATTTGAGGTGAAGTTATAGAACAGGGGTGTGTTTAAGTAACAGATATTTCAGGGGTCAGTGCTGGTCCTCGGGGCCTACGGCAGCTGGAATGAGGAGCCCCATTTCTGAGAAGGGGTAACAGACTGACGGTCAGTGTGGGGGGAAATGTGCCTAAGAGGCCAAGGAAGGAAACAGTGCTGCAGTTTGCTGAGGCTCCAAAAGCTTAACACCCCACAAGATCCAGAACATAGAAGTTTGGATTCCCCTCACAGTAGTCCTAATGGGTGGCCAGGCGGGGGCACTCACTAGGATCTGCAACACCTGGTCTTCACTAAAAAACACCCACCACAGTGCAGTGACCCAGGCCTCAGCTAAGCTATGCTGACTGAGAGGAGAGGTAGAGGCAAACAACACAATGGATATAACCTTAAAGTTTAAACTTTATAAAGGAAAATTCAGAAACTAGGCAGGGACAATATAAATAATATAAAGTAACATCAAATACTTGCCTAGGAAAATAATAAACTGTAAATTACCATCACAATAAAAGGGTTTTTTTAACACCCCAAGAGGGAATCAACTCCTCCTCTCCCTGGCTGCGAAGTCCAACTTCACCCCAGTTGTCCTGCCTTCACCTCCCTCTGATTTGCAATGCTCCTTTGCTTTGACATTGCAATGACCGCATCTCTTTCCAACATGTTTCCAACAGGTCCACTTGCGAACGACAGTTCCTCAACTGGAGGGCTACACCCATTCCCCAAGCGCCCAAACTATATTCCCTTTGTCAGAGTCCCAATGGTCAACCTCACCCTTGAGAAAGGAAGAGAGAGAGTAAGAATGACAGATGGTAGGCTTGTCATATTCTGGAGAGTGCTCATATAAACCAGTGATAGGTGTGGTATAAGAACTTAAACAGAATAGTATTATTACAAGTTATTTCTACTACATGGTCAATCACTATGGAGTGGCTGCTCCATGATGAACAGCCACAAAATTGTTTCTAATTAATAAATGGATGCATTTTGTTGTTGGACTCGTTAGGCTCCTGATCCTGGAAGCTGATCCACCAACACAGACCTCAGTACCTACATGGAGTGCCACTGTCTTCAATGCAGCTCTGCTGAGGCCCTGGGATCTGTTCAGATGGAACAACTTGTAGGTAGGGGGTCTAACTCGGCTAATGTCTCTTATTCTTATTGGGTTAAATCTTGTAATAGAACTATTACAGCTTGATTTATATCTGATATCCTGCATATATTTTTCCATGAGGAGATCCCAATACACAGAAAAATTGACCAAATTGAGGTTCATGTTTTCATGCATAGATTTTGCTTTCATCAATAATAATTCCACAACTTCATCAGGTTTGTGGGGAAAGAGCAGAGTCAGATTTTCTTCCCCTGCACTTTTTACTACTGTATTTACTGGATAGCCATTACAACACAGCACAATCAAGTAATCTGTTTTTGAGTTAGACTGGGGTCCTGTAACCACTGAATGTAAATGTAAATGTAAATGTAAAATTTTCACCGACATCCGTAGACTAGGATCAAGCCTTTTTAGTGTACAAATAATGAAACTTTTTAAAACGAAATATTATAAAAATTTAGAAAGCCCATATTGAAATTATGCCAAAATGTACAAATAGAACAAACTTATGCTTTTATATTGTTAAAAGCTTCATGTAGATCTTGGACAAGGCAAGAGTGGACTGTGATCTTTGTTATGTCTTCTAAACTAAATTCCTAAATAAAAGAGAGGAGACTTTTTTTTTAACTCGGTACTCATGTCTTACTCATTTTCTTTGCCAGCTAAGCCATTAATCATTGTTATGCTTCATTGTTTTTCTAAAATAAATACTAAAAGCAGTTTGCGTATACTTACAGCCAGCTCAGAGACTTCTAATACAACAATGCTGATTATATGTAAGGGTTACAATATGAAAAAGATGACTGTTGACTATAAGTGAGGATTTTTCACAAAAATTAAGATACTTTTAACTTCCAATATATAGTCAAAAATGCAATGAAAAAGAAGCACTCATTGAATGATATTACAAATGTCTAAGAAAATGATACTACTCACCATATATCCCCTAGAGATATATATTAACCATGTTTTTCAAAGTTTATTTTAAATATAAACACTTTAGACTGACATAAGGGAAACCCACTGCTATAAATTATCAGTTTAATTAACAAGGAGGAGGAACCCTGGCCTCTTTCCAACCTACATTTCCTATGTTCCCATTTTATTTAATTACTCACCCTGCCCCCAGATCACAGCCTTTGCAACCAGCTGAAATCAGCAACAGCTTAAGGTCACCAACATTCACATCTGACCATTCAAACATCTTCCTGCCTAAGGGAACTTTTTTATATGTAACCCATTGTTCAAAGGAGACAGTTTTAACATGAAACCAGATGCGTACTTTTGTTGAAAGATTAGCAGAACTCAGCTGTTATGACTGATTACCAGAGTGACTTTTCAAAGGTTTGTAATTACACCCAGGTTCATGGTTCTCTTCATTTGCATTTAAAAGTTGGGGGAAGGGAACTATATTTTTACTTCTCATATGGCATATCAAATTCTACTTGTTCGGATATGTTTAAGATTGTTCAGCATTCCAAATTATGTCAGATACTTTGTAATCTAATTGGTTTACAGAACATTAGGGCAACCTTCCAACCTGCTGAGTTAGTAGCTTGATTGGCAAACAGAGTAAAACTTCATTTCTTGAAACAATCACACTTGCCAAAACCAAAAAATAAATGAATAAACAATGTTGGGGGTACTGGAAATAAGGCCAAAAAAGCAAATCATGGGACAAGAATCAGATCCTCTGACCCCAACTTCATTTCCACTCTAACAAGGTATGAATTCATCAGCTAAGTCAAGAGCAGCATTTATTTTTGCCTACCAAGATAAGTATTTAGAAAAGTGCCATCATTATCCATTTCTCTTAGTTGGTATTTTTTATTTCAGTAGATCTCCCAGATATATGGGAATCGACCACTGCCTACCACATTTTCCTCTTTACTTTCTTACATTTAACCGCCACCTCTTTCAGATGGATCCTTAACTCTGATGCAATGCCTCTTTTGAGCATGGAGTCAATGATACTCCATGTACTGTTAGTCAGCAGATGCTGACAGAAACCACCTAAACATAAAGATACATTTTTAAACACTGCACAGTATTCAAACTATGAAAATACTATCAACACAAGTGAAATGCATGTGTTAAAACTTTATGAACCATTTGTAAAATGTACCACTTAGAGCCAGATTGTGCCTGTAACCTGCACAACTTTCCAAGGTAGTATTAACTCTACACTCTCCAAAAGGGGACGGAGACAGGGTGGGGTCATGGACTCTTCCCCACTCTACAGCAGTCAACAAAGGATAGCTGTCACAGAGATGTGGCTGAGTGCAAAGGGGAGCAGATACTCTCCAAGAAGGCTCACTTGGCCCACTGGTCTATACTTCAGTTCCCATAGCTTATACACTACAGGGGATAATAGAAAACAACAACTTAGATGGAAAATGCCAGAAATTCCTTTGTAAAAGATGAGAGAGGTTAAATGATGGGATGCCATGCCACATCTAGTCACAACAATATGGCATGACAAATCATTGATCATGTTTGCATTTGCTGGAAAATAGATGCCATGGTTCTGTGACCAGGTAAGTGGAATTAGCTGTTAAAAGACCTGCTGCATACATGCTTCTCCAGAGCATCCAAATTCTTCAGTAAATACCACAAGTTATTGTTGCCCCAAGTAATAGCGTATGTTGCGCCCCACAATACACATTGTTGATACTCCAATCTATGCTTTGTGGAACATGTTACCAAACATTCCTTGCGTTGTACCGCCGTCAGTGGACAGTCAATCTGAGGAAAATATACAATCTTAACATTTTGTTATAACAAAAAGCCATAACCCCAAATGGAACGTAACAATGGAGCTCCCATCGACTACATAGTTATGAACAGTTGTATGGCAAGGGTGCGTTCGGGATGGCTGCTTCTCGAGTGGTGCCCATTGATATACGTTCAGATTTTTTAAGGTATTTAGGCATTGCTGCACTCAGCACTACAACATTTAACTGTTTGAGGAGACTAAATCTCATTTTCAAAAGAGATTTAGGCAGTTAGGAACATAAATCTCTTTTGAGAATGAGACTTAGGATCCTAAATCATTAGGCATTGCAATGCTGACCACAGCAATGCCTATAATACCTTCAAAAATCTAGCTGTAATCTAAAATTGCTGACTGTTCCTACTCTCATCCAGGAGGTTTCCTCTGCTATTCTAGGTCATACCCACTGCAAGTATGTTTGATGGAACAATACAATGCAACTATACAGCCATACATCCTGCACACATGTTTGCAATTTACAGACACTGGGACCTTCCCATGCCTTTTACTATGGAAAAACTGCCACCATGCTGATCCTATTAATTATCTTTAATACAGTCAGCCTTATCTTTCAGTACATTTTTCTATCAACAAATTTACTATAAGAACTAGATGCTGGTGTTTCCATCAGTGGATTCATTATTAACAGCCCTGCAAAGCTTTCGACTGCATTCATTTAGCATTTCAAATACTCTCATACTTTTAATTATAATAATTTCATATTCAGAATATATAGAACAGTTAGTGAAAAACAGTTAAAGCTTGCTAAGGGACAGTAATACAAAACTCAAACCCACAAAATGAAGAAATACAATGTAAAGCCATATTCCAACACAAAGAGTCCGCTTTCCTAGACAATCAACTCTACTCAACCATAATCACCAAGGTCAAACTCAGGAAGCTTTAACTTTGTCCTGTGCAGAATGCCATAGGAAAAAATGGACAAACCTTCTGGATAAAAATATTTAAAGTAAGATGCATTTTTTTATTTCATACTCATACAGCACCTACCACAATGGGATCCTGGCCCCTGACTTGGGCCCCTAGGTGCTAAGATGTTGATAATAATGATAATAAGGATCAACACATCCACATTGCTAGTGACCTACTGCCAAAGGAGTCTCAATGAGATCTACTAAAACTATTCATACACTAAAAAAAATTTCATAACAGAGTTCACAATGCATAGCATATGCTACTTGTCATCATTTACAAATTAAGTCACAATATTCAAACTTTATTATTTGTGCAATTACTACTTAGCAAAAGTGAAGAACCAATCAAGAGACCAAAAAGTAAAATTGCCACATACATAGTATACTATTATTCAAAAGTAAGTTGCAGCCTACATTTGCCAGCTGAATATGTCTAGCTCAATGTCTAAATATAACAATAGCATTTACAAAAAGTATTGTAAGACTCGTAACTTACCCACTTCCACATATAATCTTATTATACATGGGTTTCTCATCTTACACTTATGAAAGTCTGCAATTTTTTTATTCTACATTCAAGCAACATTTTTGAAGTTTCATTAATATTACTTGAAGGTGGTTTAGAGCTGATAAAGATTTTCTGAAGATGGACCAAAAATCTTTAGAATCTATGTCCACATGTATATGATCACATCCTAGGAGATAATGGTAAACCATGGTGTTTACATGCAAAAACAATGGAGATGTAGATTCAAATCTTCTCTCTGCCTGACTCAGAGGAGTGATTTGCTTCCACATCTCCTAACTCCCAGGTGAGTGCCCTACACAGCAGACTTAAAGAGTCATTCTCATTCTCTTGCTGGCCCAATGAATACGTAAATATTTATTCAAAGAACGGGTTCAACAAGAGAGACTGAGAACAGCCCACATCAGAGTGGAGTGGGCACTCAGAAGGGGGAGTGGAGAATCTGAGTTCAAATCCCTGCTCCAGAGTGGGATTCAAATCTGGATCCCATACATTGCAGGCAGTTGCCCTAAACACTTGGCTGAAGGGTTCATACCGAGTTTGCTGAGAAAACATTTTTCCCAGATGAAACTAATCAGGTCAAACTCACAAACAGTTTCTGGTCGACCAACACTGCATTTATTAGTGAATAAACTATTCAGCTGAAAAATTTCACCTAGCACTAGTTACAGGTTCCTTTACATAACATTTTAGCACCAGATAGTTAGTCGCTAACTTTTGGATCTGTTTGAAAGTGTCTTGCTGTTGGGATTCCTAACACATTCCAGAATCTTATTAGTCAATGTCCTAAAGGGTTCACTGACCTAAGACAGATAATTAACAAATGCCAAAAAGCAGTGCATGTCTTGCTCGTTTCTTGGATGGGACATTTCAGAATTGCTTGTATCTTTTCAGGGTCAAGTTTTAAGACTCTTGTTGTTAGGTGTCTATTACAGTTACCAGATGCAGTCTTATATTTTTCTTATTCAGTTGGATATGCTTTACTGAGCAGTGCTATCAGCTTACAATCATTATCAGCATTAACATTCACAAGAGAGCCTCCACAAGCTAACACTAAGATGTCATCTGGGGGCAAGTACATCACCCCCCTCAAATCCTTCTAGCATGTAATGGTGACATCACTGGTTCTCTTCTGTTGTCAGAGAAATGTCAAATAGGATTCAGAGTCATCTATACCTTCCAAAACGAGTCCAGAAGGTTTCCGTCATCAAGTTTTACCTGTCAGACAAAACTGTCTTTGACATCTAAAACTGAAAAGACTTTTTGCCTTTCTGAGGCCATATCTACACTACCACTTATGTCAGTAAGACTTACGTCGCTCAGGGGTGTGAAAAAAACACCCCCTTGAGCGACATATGTTTCACAGGCATAAGCATTTGTGTGCACAGCGCTATGTTGATGGGAGAGCTTCATAGCTACTGTGGGACCAACGGGATGTATGATCACCCTAGGTTGTGGTAAGAGCTACTGAGGGAGCCCAGACTGCTGTGAAGAGTCCCAGACCCTCCACCTGCCCAGGGTGGGGAGCCAGGGGGCCCGAGAGCAGTCCCTAGCCTGTGCCCCTGCCCCCCAGGACACGCCACCCAAGGCAGGTGGAAGGTCCAGGGCTCCCCACAGCAGCCTGGGCTTCCTGGGCTGCTCTTATCATGGTCTGACTCCAGCTTCTGGCCAGGCCAGGGGGTGGGGCCTTGCGGTGAAGGGGAGGAGCAGGGAGCAGGACCCAAATGTTCCTTCTGTCCAGAGCCCCAATAAATTTTAATCTGCCTCTGATAGCAGGGCACACACCAGGAGATATTGGCAAAAAGGGCTGGCCTGAGGAGCACCCTGCAATCCAATGGCTAATTAAGAGAAAGGGGCCAGCTGAGAGAGAAGCTGGCAGAGGCCCTACAACAGGGTAACCCACAACTTAGCTCCAGTGAGGAGAGCTGGGGAGACTCCTGGTTAAGGAGAGATTGAGAGACTAACTAATTCAGTCCAGTTCCAAAGAGGAGGGCTGGGTGCTCCTGTTTAAGGAAACACTGAAAAGGAGTAACTCAGAGAAGGAACCTGGAAGGGTTCTAGGAAGAGAAACTGTTTCCAGGGGCAGGAATGAAGAGTATCCTGAAAGATGGAGAAAGAGACTGCTAGTTGGACTGAGCCTGAGAAGACAAATGTCTCTAGGTGTAATTGAGTACGCTCCTACTTATGCTTATGGCTGTTGTTAATAAATAAATTTAAAATTAAATTAAAATGCAGAGTCCCCCAGACCGGTGGCCAGGACCCGGGCAGTGTGAGTGCCACTGAAAATCAGCTCATGTGCCGCCTTTGGCACACATGCCATAGGTTGCCTACCCCTGATAAACCCAGGGAGAAAGGTTCCACCAGGACCAAGTGATATTGTGCAAATCATAGCTGATGGCCCAAAACAACCATAGCTAAGCTTTTTCCTCAAACGAAATACAAGAATGAATAGAGAAGATTAAAAATAGATTGTTTTTGTTTATATCAATTGGTCAAATGCAAAATAATGAATGCAGCTTACTGCTTCCAGTGCAGATTTTTTTACAACATACATTGCTGTAGAAAAGTCTGTGTTTATGGTAATAGCTTCAGCAACTGGCAAAAAGCTGCAGCAAAGGATGAAAGATTCCAGCAGAATGAAAATAATCAGATTTACAAGAGCTGTCAAGTGGTATGGGCTAGTCAAAAGTTGATGGTCTTTCAGTTCAATTGCAAATTACTGGTACATATTTCGCTTCAATGCAAGAGAACCTCATGTACATCAAAGTTGTGGCAGATGTCCTGTGACTCACTAGAGTCCAGGAGCTTACTCAAAGTGGAAAAGAAAATAGTAAAAGCAGCAATGACAAGGGCAACTTCCTGAGCTCCTGACTCCAGGGGTAAAGGTGAACTGCAATGGCTGCTGTGGGATAGGATAGGTTTGGACACCATAACTGAGAACCGGGAGGCTGTCTTTCCTGTGATCTCAATGACAGCCCCTCCCTTGCTGGCACTTAAGCAGCGTGGAGGAGGAAGCCATCTGACTCAAATGTAGAGGGGACAAAAGCCAGACTTAGGGTATTGTGTGGAAGGATAGGGGGAGCCGATTAGGAGAAGGAGCCTGGGGGACAAAGGCTGGGACTAGAGGCTGGCAGCAGAGCATTTATTGTCAAAGAGACAATACTAAAGGCACAATAGCAAATTATCCCGATGCTAAGGCAGGACCAGTAAGAGGCCAATATGGCTGTGTCAGGGACTCTTTAATTAAAAAGGAATCCTACAAAAAGTGGAAACATGGACAAATTGCTAAGGAGGAGTACAAAAGAATAGCACAAACATGTAAGGTCAAAATCAGAAAAGGTAAGGCATAAAATTAGCTACAACAAGCAAGGGACATAAACACAGGGGTCTATAAATACATTAGGAACAAAAGAAAGATGAAGGAAAGTGCAGGTCCACTACTTAGCAGGAAAGGAGAGCTAATAACGGACAATAGCAAAAAGGCTGAGGTGTTCAATGTGTATTTGGCTTCAGTCTTCTCTAAAAAAGTAAATTATGAATGGATGCTTAATATAATTAATATTAATGGCAAAGGGGAAGGAACACATTCCAGAATAGGGAAAGAACAGGTTAAAGAATATTTTGACAAGTTAGATTTATTCAAGTCAGTAGGGCCTGATAAAATTCACTCTACAGTACTTAAAAAACTAGGGGAAGCAATCTTGGAACCATTAGCAGTTATCCTTGAGAACTCATGAAGGACAGATGAGGTCCCAGAGGACTGGAAAAGGGCAAATGTTGTATCTATCTTTAAAGAGGTGAATAAAGAGGACCCAAGGAATTATAGACCAGTCAACCTAATTTAATACCTGGAAAGATACTTGAACAAATTATTAAGCAATCGATATGTAAGCACCTAGAGGATAATAAGGTGGAAAATATAGCCAACATGGATTTGTCAAGACTAAATCATGCCAAACCAAGTGAATTTCCTTCTTTGACAGGGTTACGGCATAATGGATAGGGGAGAAGCTGTATATATGATTTTATGTTGATTTTTAGTAGAGCTTTTCACACTGTCTGGCATGACATTACCATAAGCAAACTAGGGAAATGTGGGCTAGATGAAATTAGTATAAAGTGGCTGCACAATTAATTGAAAGACTACTCAAAGAGTAGTTATCAAAGGTTCACTGTCAAATGGGAGCATGTGGGTCACATAGGGGTCTGTCGCTAGTCAATATTTTCATTAATAACTTGGATAATGGAGTGGAGACCATGCTTATAAAATTTATGGGTGACAACAAGCTGGGAGTGGTTGCAAGCACTTTGGAAGACGGGGTTAGAATTCAAAAGAACCTTGACAAATTGGAGAACTGGTCTGAAATCAATAAAATAAAAATCAATAAAAACGAGTGCAAAGTACCACATTTAGGGAGGAAAAAAATCAAATGTACAAATACAAAACTGGAAATAACTAGTTAGCAGTAGTACTGCAAAAAAGGAACTGGGGTTATAATGGATCATAACTTGAATATTAGCTAACAATGTGATGAAGTTGCAAAAAAAAAAGGCTAATATTCTTGGGTGTATTAACCAGAATTTCATATGGAAGACACAGGAAGTAACTGTCCCATTCTTCTGAGCACTGATGAAGTTTCAGCTGGAATATTGTGTCCAGTTTTGGACACCACACTTTTAAGAAAGGTGTGGACAAATTGGAGACAGTCCAGAGAGCAACAAAAATGATAAAACGTTTAGAAAACATGACCTGGAAGGAAAGGTTAAAAAAAACTGGGGATCAGTCTTGAGAAAGGAAGACTGAGGGGGGACTTGATAATTTTCTTAAGAGATGTTAAGGCTGCTATAAAAAAGATAATGATCAATTACCGTATTTTCAATGTCCACTGAAGGTAGGACAAGAAGATATTACTTAATCTGCAGCAAGGAAGATTTAGGTTAGATATTAGGAAAAGCTTTTTAACTAAGGATAATTAAGTTACTGGACTATATTACCAAGAGAGGTTGTGGAATCCCTGTCATTGGAGGTTTTTCAGAACAGGTTAGACAAACATCTGTCCGTGATGGTCTAAGTATACATAATCCTGCCTCAGCGTGGGGTGGGGATAGACTCAATTTTTCAAAGTCCCTTCCAGCCCTATATTTCTGTGATTCTATGGTTTTATAATAAGGGCCAGCACCTTAGCTATTATAAATGACGACAGCTTCTGATTTTCGGTAGCTTAGGGTCTGGCCCTTATTATTTGATTATGAGGTAATGCCTTCTATCTAGAATTGGGTAAACACTGCCAGTTTAAGAATGCATGGCTGCAACATATATAAGAGGTGTCTACCATAGTAACATAGAGACAGTCTATCCTCTCTCATTATTATAGTCTGATCACATTAGTAATTTACATATTTGCAGCCTTAGCTTTACCATTTTTCACCTAAGACCTTAGGCTCTCAGTTTAGGTCTCAACAGCTGGTGACATTGTTTTTTATTATTGAACAATATATGTCTAACACCTCAAAGTTACCAGCACTAATTCTTGAGATAGCTAGAAATGAAAACACAATCCTAAAAGATTTTTACTAGCTTGAAAAGTAGAACATCTGCTTTGTGGATACTGTAGCTCCAGGGCTGATTTCATCAGCGGAGGAGTCCATTTGCTAAGATCCATCTTCTTTAGTTTCAATTACAGAAACTGTTAAGAATTATAAAAGGGTTTCAGCAGATATTATTGTGTACTGTAACTAATTGTTATTATAATCAATTTGGATTTATAGGTAGGATTTTTAAATATAAATAAAGCCAGTATCCTTATTGCAATATTCTTTCCCTACATTCTGTTTGGAGGTTGTGTTATTCGGCACACTGTACTATCACTATTTTCTCCAAGCTAACAAATTTTCAGTGCAAGCCTCATGAACCTTACCTACAAAATTCTCCCAATTTATATTGACAGCTTTATTACCTTTATTACCATTATGTATTGTTGAAACACAAGGTTTTGAAACTAATCTTCTGAAAACTTTCTCTGGTCCCTCTCCCCTCCTACCACCTAAGTCATTTTGTTTGGGCAGTATGTGTCGAAGTACACATCTATGAACCTCAAAATAGTGCCTTATTTTCAAAGGTATTACTGGTAACAAAGGATATTCTGAAGATCTCCTGCATATTTGAGTGTGCAATTAAGAGTGTAAAATCATGTACACTGTATGTGCAGTTTTTCTAGTGATTTTCAAAGATTACTAGCATGCAAATTCACTCAGCTATTGTATTAGTTGTGTAGTGGCTTACACTAAAGTCATTCACATATTAAATCACTCCGTGTTTTCCTAATTGAGTTATTTTGTAAGGCACATAACTATGAAAATCAGTGTAAATAAGATAACACCCAATATTTTTCTTGATTTGTTTTTTTTTTAAAAACAGCTTTTCTGCCTTAAACCTAAATAATGTGCATTTTTACATAAACTATTGGCATTTTCTTCATATAACCAAAACATAACACTATTTTTTTAATCACATTTTTCATGTTTAAATAATGAAATGATTTCATATTTTGATAGTAATTATGATTTGGAGGTTAAGTCAGATGCTTCAATACCTTGTGTACTTTCTAAAGAAAAAGGAATATGTTTTATTACAATTAAAAGTGGGCCCAAACAAACACCCTTGATTCAAAACCCCCTTCTTCTTGAAACTATTTGGATCTGCATCTAAGTTTTGCATCTGGTTGCAATGAGTGTAATGGGATCATTTAATGCCCTGTGCCAAAATACTCCCAAACTTCCTTGTTCAGATGCATCTCTAATTATATTTGCTTTATTGCTATCACACATTGTTTGCTATTGCACCTGTACACCCCAACTGTGACTAATTATTCTTGGAATGGACTTGGAGAAAGGACAAACTACAGACACAGAGTATATTCAAGAGCAATAAATACAGCCTATTTCCATTTCTGAGCAAATAGATAAGTAATTATTTTTCTGTTTGTATAGGTGCTAAAGACCTTGCCACCAAAAATGATTTCACTACAGCTGCTCTATCCATGTGAGATCTACACTCTGTGTTTCCCCAATGACTATGTGGTTCTAAGGACCACAGACTTTCTTACTAAAGGTGAATTCCTCTTTCCACGCTTCAGATGAAATGATCTTTCCATCATTTTGTCCAAACCCCTGACATCATACAGAGGAGCTGTGGCATAATATGATTATATGTAGAGCACTAAAAAAAAAAAAAATCTATCTCAAGTGCACTGAATCAACAGAAGATCAGGCTCTCTGTTTTTGTCTTTGCACCTGAAGTGCCAAGGTCTTTGAGCATCCAAACTATACCAAGCCAGATTAATAAAGTTATTCATTATGGTGACATACAAAGCATCCAATTAACCTATTCTTGAAAGAATTGGAGCCCCTCTGCAAGATCTGGAGAGCAAGAGTTTGTGCCTCAACTGAAGAAATCTGGAGCAAGATGGCCTTCTGTCAACACCTTTATCTAACATAATAAGGCAGAGTTTCTATTCCCAGTAGGAGGCCTCCTTCAGAAAGAAGGTGCTGCATGTGGTAAGCCAAAAACTTGCCTTTCAGACATTTACTTTCAAGAGGAGATGTCTCTATTTCAGTCTGTTTGTTTATCCCTCCCTACTTAATATTCATTGTTCACTATTTCCCATGACATTGTCACTGAGGGCTAGCTTCGCTGTCCTGAGCTCCAAGAGATTGATATTATGATTTACTACCATGTTGCTCCATGTGCTCTTCTGTTTCACAAACCCATGAGCTTGAAGCAATTCCAGTGTCTGAGTTGTAGCATTCTAAGCTGCTTCTTCGATTGGGGCCTCATCAAAACATCATCCAAGAATGGACATACCCTGTTTCCCCGAAAATAAGACATCCTCCGAAAATAAGGCCTACTTACAGTTTTGCCTCTCGTTGTAATATAAGGCATCCCCCCGATAATAAGACCTCCCCGATAATAAGGCATCCACCGATAATAAGGCATTTTTCATTTCTGAAAAATAAGACATCCCCTGAAAATAAGACCTAGCGCATCTTTGGGAGCAAAAATTAATATAAGACACTGTCTTATTTTCGGGGAAACAGGGTAGATAAGTACCTTGAGGCCTGAGTCTGGCTATGAACACCACCAGCATCTTGATAGACAGTGGGAGCTGATGAAAGGCCAGATGGGATCATTTTCTCTTGGTAGGGGGCCATGTCATATGCAAATATCTGTAGCTGATAGTGACATGGTCATATGGGGATGAGGAAATAAGCATCTGCTAGGAATACTGAGGCAAGAAAGCTCCTTGGGAGAGGGATGCTATGATCAAAGCTAGAGTTTCTATCTGAAATCTCATGTTCTTCGTCCATTTATTGAGTTGTTGGAGGTCTAGAACAGCTCTAATCCCCCTGTACACTTCTGGACAATGAAGAGTATAGATATGCTTGGCAGAATTAATTTATTTTTCAATTTCAACAACTAATATCAATTTTTATTTTTAATTTATTTAACCATTTTATGTTTACAGCTGTGGGTAATTAAGGGGAGTAGGGTTGGGGTTAAGGTTAGGGCAGGGCTGACAGTGGGACTGCAAGGGGCTCCCTGTGCGGTCAAGGGGCCCAAGATACCCAGGCTGAAGTGGGGGAGGTTGAAGTACTGGCCCGGAGGAGCAGAGATGCTCAGCCAGGGCTGCAAGAAGGACAATGAAACCTGGCTGAAGAGGAGGCCACCCTGCTGCTGAAGAGTTCCTGCCCAAACACAGACCCCTACATTCCTGGGTGCTGAGTGAGTGAACAATCAAGGCTGTGAAAGCAGAGCTGCAGAGGGCTCTCTATACATCCATGGGGTTAGTGACACCTGATCCCTGCAGGCACAGGGTGTGGTGAAGTCTCCAGTCCCAGTGGTGCAGTGCAAAGACCCCTGGCCAGGACTGAGAGGAGGGTGAGCCCCCAGCTGCAGGAGAGGCTACTGGACTGCTCACTGGCTCCATCCCTGGGCAGGATCCATTCAGCTGCAGGGTGGCCTCTGCCACAGCCAGGGACCCATCCTTCCTGGCAGCCCTGGCCTAGGGTTCTCTGCTCTGCTCCAGCAACATCTCAGCCTTCAACACACCTTGTGCCTGCAGCAATCAGGTATCACCAGCCCCACAGCTGTGCAGGGAGCCCTCTGCAGCTCTAATAGCACGACACTGCTCACGCATTCCTGTGATAACAGGGCTGCAGCAGACGGCTCTTTGTGCTGCTGCAGAGCCTGGACACCCAATCCTTGAAGGCACAAGTTGCAGGGGGAGGCTGCTCTCACACCGACTATTACAGATGGATTTTTTTCCCACTGATTTCAGTGTCAGCTAAAATAGAAATTTACTAACATATTGACTTAATAGAATCCTGTCAAGCCTAAATATGGAGTATAGACCTAAGAACCTTTCTTCTAAGGGAACTGGTTCTATTGCTTCTGACCTTGGCACTAAAAGTGGGAATGTGCTAATAAAGTTTCCGGATGACATGAACCTGGGAGGTATTGCTAATACGGAGAAGGACCAGGATATCATACAGGAAGATCTGGGTGACCTTGTAAACTGGAGTAATAGTAATAGGATGAAATTTAATAGTGAAAAGTGCAAGGTCATGCATTTAGGAATTAATAACAAGAATTTTTGTTATAAATTGGGGGCACATCAGTTAGAAGTAACAGAGGAGGAGAAGGACCTGGGAGTACTGGTTGATCACAAGATGACTATGAGTCGCCAATGTGATATGGCCGTTAAAAAAGCTAATGCGGTCTTGGGATGCATCAGGCGAGGTATTTCTAGTAAAGATAAGGAGGTGTTAATACCGTTATACAAGACACTGGTGAGACCTCATCTGGAATATTGTGTGCAGTTCTGGTCTCCCATGTTTAAGAAGGATGAATTCAAACTGGAACAGGTACAGAGAAGGGCTACTAGGATGATCCGAGGAATGAAAAACCTGTCTTATGAAAGGAGACTCAAAGAGCTTGGCTTGTTTAGCCTAACCAAAAGAAGGCTGAGGGGAGATATAACTGCTCTCTATAAATATATCAGAGGGATAAATATCAGGGAGGAAGAGAAATTATTTAAGCTCAGTACCAATGTGGACCCAAGAACAAATGGATATAAGCTGGACATTAGGAAATTTAGACTTCAAATTAGACAAAGGTTTCTAACCATTAGAGGAGTAAAGTTCTGGAACAGCCTTCCAAGGGGAGTAGGCGGGGGTCAAAAGACATATCTCGCTTCAAGACTAAGCTAGATAAGTTTATGGAGGGGGTGGTATGATGGGATAGCCTAAATTTTGGCAATTAATTGATCTTTGATTTTAGCAGTAAATATACTCAATGGCCTCTGATGGGGTGGGATCTGAGTTACTACAGAGAATTCTTTCCTGGGTGCTGGCTGGTGAGTCTTGCCCACATGTTCAGGGTTTAACTGATCGCATATTTGGGGTCGGGAAGGAAGTTTCCTCCAGGGCAGATTGGCAGAGGCCCTGAAGGTTTTTCGCCTTCCTCTGCAGCATGGGACACGGGTCACTTGCTAGAGGATTCTCTGCACTTGAGGTCTTTAAACCATGATTTGAGGACTTCAATAACTCAGACATAGGTTAGGGGTTTGTTACAGGAGTGGGTGGGTGAGATTCTGTGGCCTGCGTTGTGCAGGAGGTTAGACTAGATGATCATAATGGTCCCTTCTGACCTTAAAGTCTAAGAGTCTATATCCAAAATGTGTGAGAAGTCATTCGTCACCAGCTCATGTTTGATAGAGTTGCCCAAGATGAGTGATTGGATAAAGCAGGGATGGGCAGGACCCTTAGTTTGAGGGAGAACTGAACCTCACTACTCTTTCACCTACACATCCATGTTGGAGTGGGACTATTCTTCTGAAGCAAAATATCCTGCCTTCTACACTCAGATTAGGCTGGAAGCAGTCTTTCATTGTCACCATGAGCAATTGGAGGTGTTGCTGCCTGCCACCACAGATTTTAAAGCCTAATCCATAGTTCCAGGGCTGTCCTCTGACATCCTTCCCTTGGTTCTTCTGTGAAGAGGATGGATGAAAAGAGAGTTCTCTGCCTGTTGTTAGCCTTGTAGTCCATTCCTGAGGCACAGACAGGAGGCACTGCTTCTGTATGGTCTCTGTCATTTAGGGCTTTTAAGTCATCCAGCCAGGACACCACAGCTCTTGTGAAAAATGTGACCAAGGATCCAACAGGCAGCTGAGGAAATCACAAAATCCCCCTTAAGGGTGGCCTCCACCTATGCAACAGTTGTGTCTTTGGGAAAGAAAACTCTTTCTGTTGCGATTATCATATCCTTCACTAATTGTGCCACCTAAATCAGCTACCTTTGGTATTTCTGTGAGAGTATTTTTGACTCTTATATTTTGTAGTATGTAAGTGCATGTCTACTTATACCCTTCCCCAGTCATTCCTATCCATCCCTGATTACATCTTCAAAGGAAGTGTGCAGGGGAATGGATGTCTCAGGCTGGGTTTTGGCTTTCAGACATTTTCCCTTTCACTTCTTATCTAATACATCATCCACTTATATCTGTACAGTGGATGACATTTTATTATACGTAGTTGCAAATTTATCAGAGTGAATTTGTTCTGATCAGAGCCTGAATGAGAAAGTTCACACTCCTCAGAGGCGGAGGAGTCTAAGACTCTCCTAGAACGTTTGAATTTTGTCTTTCCCTTTTTGTGCTTTGTGTTATTTGGCTCTTTCTGCTTATTTTGCAGGGATTCCTGAGCGACTGTGGCCAGGTGGAATCTCTTGCAGCCCTTTTTATCTTCGGCCTTGAGCTTGTTAGATATTTCTTCCTCCAACTCCTCTCACTCTAGGTCCCAGTCCCTCTGGATGGATGCGATTTCTTCATAAGAATCCCCCAATTCAACTTGGGAAGAAGAGGAGCTGTGTAGAAGCCCTGCTTCTTTTCTGAAGGAGCTGAGGACCCACTTGAGTATCTGGGGCTGGGGGTCTTCGGATCCTTTCTGGAGTTTTCCTCCAGCCCAGGTCTATTATGGGCCTTCCCCTTGAGCTGGCTGGATAGCCTTCATCCTTAGGACTCTCCTCAAAATGCTCAGAAGTTCCTGATTGGGCTTTTCTACATTGGAGCTGCAAGTCCACTGGGATAGGGAAGGAACCCAACAAGCCGGTTCAAATCCAAGTCTCATGCCCTAGCAGTGCAAGAGTCACCTATGTGAACAAGCAGTGCATAATCTACCCTATGAACAGCAGACAATAAATGCTGTTCCATGTATGGAACACCACTTTAATTTAGCTTAGTGTTTTTGCTGGACAACTCTGCTATTGCCTGAGAGGAAGCAGAGGATTCTCCGAGGGGAGGTGCTGCAGCAGATCCAGGTGGTCAAGACCACCTCACTGCCAATTACCCAATCAGAGGGGGAAGAGAGGAGGAGGCAAAAAAATGACAAGCTGCTTGCTACTGCCCAAAAAAGGAATTACAAGTAAAGTTGGCAAAGGAAATTATGAGGAGGAAAGCACCACTAACTGTTGCCAGTAAAATAAGTTTTGGAACAAAACCAGAGAAGGGGGCATGGCCAGCTACTTTGCAACAATGAATTACCTCCAGAACTGCAGAGAGGAGGGGAATAGCTCACGTGCCACAGAATTATTGTGGAAGATGTTCGGCTTTAGAAAAGGCACTGCTTTGAAAACTTAAGACTAATTTTTTTTATTTAGGCTAAGAAGTACATATTTAAACAACTAAATAAGTGGGCCAATTTTCAAAAAGAGCCAGCAGCTCCCATTGATCCATCCCAGATAACTTTTTAGGAGTCTAAAATAAGAATTATGGAGACTTCACCTTTAGGTAAAATTTTGGCCTTAGGCCCTAAAGTCTAGTCTAAAGTGGAAAAATGGACAATTGTCAGTTTGGTTTCACTGTTCTGTATCAATTCCTGTTTCCAAAATTCTGTTTCCAAATTCTAATATTTTTCTTCAGATTCTATGAAAAAATTATCCCAAAGTCTTGTAACTAATTGCACGTTTGTTTTTAAAATGTCCTACATCCAAAGGCTTCTGATTTTATTCCACCCTGGACATTAGCTTAAGGCTGTTCCTATGACTATTCCCACAAGTCTTGTAATTTTTAAAATACTGAACAAACTAGGTGTTATTTCAAAGTCCTTTAATATTTGATTTAAAGAACGCAAACATTTGACACAAATGTGAATTTTTCTAACACAGTACTGAGGGATTGTGAATGGAAAAGAAAGTTAATGTATACAGCAAATAGAAGCTTTGTAATGTTCATAGTACTACTGATCAAGAGAAAAGACTTTTCATTACAGCCTAAATCAGGGAAAAAACAGGAAAAACAAACATTTGGTGCCCTTTTCCCCCTCTGAATTGAAATAGTCCTGTCTCATTTTTACAACTACCCATTAAATCTCATGAACCATATCCTGCTGTTAATGGGCTGTTAAGATTTCAAAGCTTCTGTAATTCTACTGTAAATCCTGGCCCCTTCTGCAGCACTGACAAAGCTACTAAAACCCTAACTGTAAGAGATCAGAAAAGTTCTCTTAGCTGAAAGAGGAAAGAACAGTTACTTATTATACAGTACTGTCATTCGAGATGCGTTGCCCACACAGATTCTTCATATGCACGAGATAATATTTTTAACAGTGTCCATTGGGACCTGTGCTTTGGGAACCCTTGTGACCACAGTCACCACAGTCACAGTATCAGGAGCAGGGCTTCTTAGTTCCTTTGCCAATACAGAATCCCAAGTGGTGGGACTCCATATTAGGGATGGAGGGTGGGTCATGGAATCTGTGTGGACAACACTTCTCGAAGAACCACAGTCAGGGCCGTCCCTAGGAGGGTGTGGGGCCCGGGGTGGAAGTGATGGATTTGTCTCTTCTGGGACCAATCGCACCGGCCCACGGGGCACCCTTAAGTGCAGGGCCTGGAGCGGGGCGGGCCGAGGCAGAAGTGACAGATTCGTCTCTTCCAGGACCGACCGCGCCTGCCTATCACACTGGCCGACAGGGCCGCTCAAAGTGTGAGGCCTGGAGTGGTCACCCCAATTTGCCCTACCCAAGGGACAGCTCTGACCATAGTTACCATAAAGTAAGTAACTGTTCTTTCTTTGAATGATTGTCTATAATGATTCCACACTCTTGGTGACTAGCACACAGTATTGCATGGTTGGAGGCAGGTAAGACAAGTCCTACTTAAATATTGACTGAAGGACCACCCTATCAAAGCTTGCATCTCTTCTACAGGCCTGAACCAAAGCCTAGTGAGTGGTAGAAGTATGGACTGAACTCCAAGTCAAAATCTCAGTCAATGGGACACTATTCAAGGAGGTGAAGGAGACTGCCAGGGCTTGAAAACTGATGAATCCAGAAGGATCTTTTTTTGCAAGTGCAGACCAGTTACGGATGCAGTCTGAAACTCTCTAAGACAGCCTTTGTGAGAATATCAGTTGCCCTCTCCTCCGTTCTGCAAATGCAACAGATGAGGCTCTGATCGACCTAGTCCTGTCCAAGTAGAAAAACAATACTCTACCCACAACCAGCATGTGGAGTTTTGCCTTGGCCAGGAAAGAAAAAGGTTTTGGGGAAAAGACTGGTAGGTAAATAGACTGGTTATTGTGAAAGTCTGAGACAACGTTGGACAGGAACTTTGAGTGAGGCCTGAGAGTGCCTTGTCTTTGTGAAAGATGGTATAAGGTCTTTCCATGGGACTTGAATCTCCCCTGTTCTCCTGGGTGATATAATAGCCAACAGGAGAGATGTCTTTATGGAGAAGTGGTAGAGGGAGCAAGTAGGCATGGGAAGGCCCATCAAACCAGTGGGCACTACACTGAGAAACCACATAGGAGGGGGTTATGACTGGTGGAAAGTAACGGGTAAGTCCTTACGTAATTTCGTCATGGTGGGGTGAGAAAATACCATGTGGCCCTGGACTAGGGGATGATTTGCTGAGATTGTGACCTTAAGGTGAAACTTAATTGAACTGACAGATAGTCCTGACTGCTTGAGTGAGAACAAACAGTCCAAAATAATGGGGATTGTCACTAGCAAAGGAGCATAGTGTGTTGTTTGGACCAAATGGAGAATAGTTTCCATTTGGCTTGATAAGTCCATTTTATTGAGGGGTTTCTAATTTGGTGTAGAATGTCTAAGACTGCTGTAGAGCAATTCTTTTCAGCAGATGTCAGCCAGCTAACATACAGGCCATCAGGCCTAGAGACTTTGGGTACAGATGCAGGACATGGCTGTTTTCCTGAGACAGTAGGTCGGATAGAATTATCAATTCTCAACCAGAGACTCACCAAGGAATAAACTTCATGTCATGAGCTTCTGAATGGACGGTCTTACTAGATTCAAGTACCAGAATGGCCTGGCCTAAGCTTGGGTTATTAGGAGGATACTCCTTGCATTTTACATCAATTTCTTCAATATTTTGAGGAGCATGGGTATGAGTGTAAAAGTGTACATCGGACTGTAAATGAATGTGATGCTTTGTGCTGAAGTCTGTAGATTTGTCCTTGTTGACCCTGAGGCCCAGAGAAGTTAAGAAGTCTAGAGTCTTGTGAATGAATGAGTGACTAATTCAGGGATGAGGATCATATCAACCAGTAGTCCAGATAAGGATATACCTGGATTCCTTGCCTTCTTAGATAATCAGATGCTATGGCAAGAACTTTGGTAAATACCCTTAGAGCAGTGGATAGGGCTATGGGTAGGATCCTATACCAATAACGTGGCAATCTCACCAGGAATTGAAGGCATTTTCTGTGTGCTAGAAGTACTGAAATATGGAAATAGGTGCATTGCAGGTTGAGAACTGTGAACCAGTCCATAGGATCAAAGGAGCAGATGATAGAAGGTAGGTTGGCCATCCTCAATTTAAAATGATGGATGAAACTGTTGAAACATTGAAGATGCAGGATGGGTCTCCATCCCCTTTTCTTCTTTAGAAAGAAGTAGTAATGGGAGTAGAACCCTTTCCCTTAAAATTTTTGAAGAACCTGCACTACCACTCCCAGTTGTAGGAAAGAGACAACTTCTTGTCTCAAGTGTCCCATAAGGAGGGCCCCCAAAGAGGAACAGGAGGTAGAATAGTCTCAATCTGGATGGGACACCCCTGGATCACAATCTCATGGACCCACCAATTCAAGGTAATCCCAGTCCAGGCCTCACTGGAATAAAAAAAGTAGTTGCCAAATTGAGTGGCAGAGAGTGGATCCATATCGGCTGTTTACAATCTCATCAAAATTTCTTCCTCTGCACTTGACTCTGTTGCTGGGCTGCCTTGGCTACTCTGAAGGGTGCTACTGAGGGTAAAACTGCTGCTAAGACCTGAACCTGAAAGAGGATTGTGGGAGTTGTTATTTTTCATCGGGGCTGGAACATTTAAACCCAGAGAGTGAAGGGTTGCTCTGGCATCCTTTATCAAATGTAACATCTTTTCAGTGCCAGTATTAAATAGCTTGTTTTCCTGAAAGGGTAAGACCTCACTAGTTGCTTGGACTTCACAAGGGATGCCAAGCACCTGGAGCCAGGAAAACTCCTCATGGTCATTGCCATAGCAATGGTCTGCCCTACCTGTCATGTCTGAGACATTAAGTCCTGCCTAATCAGAGTTTTGGCCAATGGGCAGTTAGTGCTTTCCCTACAGACTTATGGGTGCCTCTCAGCAATTCCTCCTTAGATTGTTTATCTGCATCCCACTGATTTATCCACAGCAGAAATGGGTCACATTCCAAGGAAGACAGTATGCTGCACTCCCCAGATGAGACAAAGAAAGTAAAGTCCTCTCCAAAGGCACCATTCCAGTGTACCTTAGGCAGTCAGGTCTTTGACCAGCACTGATCAGTCAAAAGAAACCCCTTCTGTTTAGTGCCTCTGTCTGATCAGGATCAGAGACTTTGGTACCAGCCCCACTGCTAAGTCTGCCAGTGCTGAGAAGTGCTTCAGTGTAGGTAAGGTTTTGGGTATCAATGTGTCACTTGCTGCTGCATGTGCTGCAGGCATCACTGTAATCTGTGCCAATGAGTCTGGTACAATTTTCCTTGGCACCACTGCCATTGGCACAGAGTTACTGAGTGCTGGTGGAAGTGGTGCCTGAGAAGTACCATGGGCAGCACAGTGTTTACAGTAAGAAGTGACTGTTGGTACTAGTTTCACCTTAGTGCTTATGCAAGGTTCACCCTTGAGCTCTGATGGATCAGGATTTCTGTCTCCTGGCTGGGAAAGAAGATCTGTACCTTCCCTGGTCCTTTCAGCTGTGCTCCTTGTGACCCCTCTTCTTTGTTAAACCTGGAGTGAGATTTTTGATTGTCCCTCAAGCTTGGGGCGTCAGCTCAGCTCACAGGGGTACTAGAGGAGTGTGATTGAGATGGAGGTGATAGTCTCTCCAGCTGATTGCCAGGATCAGACAATGCTTGCATAGAGGTCTGCAGAAGATGTAGCTTTAATCTACCCTCTCAAGCCTTCGAAGTGCACTTCCAATATCTCCTGCACAGTGAATAGTGCTCAGGTACCACGTGTGCTGTTGTTTATGACCATTGCCATTTTGCACAGGGAGCAGATGTGAAATCCCGGAGACTTGCTTTTGGCCATGCTAGACTGTATACGGGAGGGTAGGAGAGCAAGAAAACTCATCTATGCCCCAAGTCTTACTAAAACTACAATAAAAAACTTCAAAAAAATAAACACCAAAGGGTTGAAAATGAACTTATTGAAGAACTTACTACTAGAATAACAATAGTCTGCTAATCTCTTTAAATGGTGAAGCATTCCATCTCAGTCATGGGCAGTGGGAAAGAACTGAGAAAGAGGCTGTACCAACCCTTATACTCTTGGCTATGGTGGTCATGAGGGCGCACAAGGCACAGGTACAGCCCGACGGCTTCTGCTATTACCAGAGAATCCAATCTCACATGCATGTGTACCAAGGGTGGAATCAGTGTGAACAACACAACTCTAAGAAGAAAGTGTATTCCTTTTTTTCCAGTTCGCCAATAAGTCCTGAAAACTAGTATGGATGCAGCCATTATACATCAGTAAGCACACTGATTATGACTTCTACAATCAATGAGGAATTAACTTCCACTAAAATATTTAACTGAAAATATGGCTGAAAAATACAGAGAACTTCGATTAGCTCTTAACCAGAACAGCTTGTACTATGTAGCTCAGAGTTAATGTGCCTAATCATTGAAATGACAACTTTCAGCCCTCACTGTGCTGAACTGAAGCCCAATAAAGTCACTAGGAGACGTGGGTCTTTGGGTTCTCAAAGAATAAAGTACTGGATGCTTGGTGGTAAGGTGGATAAAAATCAATATTTTTTTAAATAAAAATAATGGATTTTTAAAGTTAAATCAGAATTTATTTTAAATTCAATAACGTTTTCTTTTTAAAAATAAACCCGTTTAAAATGAAACTTGAAATTATGACAACCTATGTTAAAGCCTAAACTTACTATAGTCTATTAAAACAATTTAAGTAAAAAAATATGCTGCATCAATAAGATCATCTCAAATTTTAATGCGTTAAAGGATGCTATTTTTAAATTATACACAGAATGGGGGGGGGGACTATCTTAACATTTAAGATCAACTGAAGCTTTATAAATATGTCACAATATCATATGCTGTATTAAGTATATATTATTTTCACTCTTTACACTGGAGAAGATGCCGGTATTTAACTTTTTCAAAACGTAAGTATTTTCAGTTTCTGTTGGGGAGAAAAGATTTTGCTCTAATTACTTTTGGTTGCTGTTTAACTAGCAGATGTGAAGAGAATATTTTCTTCAGTTGAACTAGTTCATTTAAAGTTGAGAAACCTGTTATGAGTTGAAAAAGCAGGAAAGTTTGTTTTCCTCTTCCAATCTAAGCATAAACAAAAAAAAAACAGGTGGGGAGGATGAGATCTACTAGTCTTAAAAATCTGAAGGACATAAGGCCAGATTTGCAAATTATTTAGGTGCCTACAGATGCAGAGCAGCGCCTACCGGTCTTTTCAAAACCACCTAAGCAGGTGAGGCACCTAACTCAAATTGATTTGAATTTCCATTTATATCTATGGAAGGTAGACACATAACCTGATGAGGCTCTTCTCAAAATCCCATGAAAGGGATCTATCTTCATTTTTAGGTAGTAATCCCCTTGCAAACCGGACTATGGGTGACCAGAGACATTCTTTCAATTCACTAACTACAGATAATCCTTCTCTTGTTTATTAAATCAGTTTGTTTGAAATGCAACACATGTTTTGATAAATGTATTTTTCTCCTTACATATCCGGCACATTTAAAGTAGTTTTATTAAATAATAAAAGGTATTTTAAAATGGTGGTTTTGTATCTTTTTAATCAAATTCCAATTTCTATCCAAATGCAGTTTGACACAAATCCC
Organism: Trachemys scripta elegans; assembly: GCF_013100865.1. Lineage (NCBI taxonomy): Eukaryota > Metazoa > Chordata > Testudines > Emydidae > Trachemys > Trachemys scripta. The sequence continues at coordinate 38,207,513 of NC_048303.1, forward strand.
AAATAAAAAATCATCATCTAGCAAATACATGCATCATTCACCATTTTCTAACATAAGAAAAAATGTAAAAATTAAGAATCTTGAATAAATGTAAGTTATATAATTGCTTAAATAAATGCATATAGGCATAGTGTATCCTCTTAGTTAGCGAAAAGTAGTGCCAAGTTTAGTATATAAAGGCTATATTTGGTTGCAAACCAACATGTTTTAATCGTTACCAACCAGAGAAAATGAACCTTTCTTTATGAAAATAACTGAAGTACAAATGGAACATGAAATTAAAATCAGTTATTTAAATCCAGGGTTCCTGCTTTCTGATTTAAATCAGGATTAAAAGCAGTAATTTAAATAACTTCTTACATCAATCCTAGCTATTTTCATGACTTTTAAATTAAGTGATATCCAAAAATTCCAGACTCTTATATCAGAAAAAGATTAGTGGCATAAAAACAGTTGAAAATTAATAAAGTTAAATTAAGATTAGCAGGGGAGAATATATAGGCCTTTAATCTGAATAAACTGCACTAATTCTACTCATAGCTGTTTTTTAATGAGCTGGTATCAGAAAAGTGCACTTTTACATGGGGTGTCATTATATAATACACCTTGTTAACTAGTGAAGGAATTTAATTTTGTACTGTAACTTGAAATATTTGCCTTTTTAAAATAAAATGTTGCTATTGTTTTCAACAGAAATAATCTTATAATATGTTAATGTCTGATGTTATAAATGCCTGACCTCTGTGAAGTGGTGGATGTTTAATAAAAGCTTAATAAAGTCATTGCATTACATTTTACATGTCTAGGTAATATAAAAAAAAAAAATTGGAAAACCACCACTGAAAAACCCTGTACCACACAACATCAAACAGACTACCTTGGCAGTGGAGGTTTCCAAATATATTTTCCAGGATTGCATAATATATGACTCCATTTGGCAGGTTGTTCAAAGAGCTAGTAGGGTAGAGTTTGTTCTAAAATAATTTGGACAATGAATATTTATCATCATTACCTACACTCTTCCAATTTTAAAATAGGATTAAATGTACTAAGATTACAATGTAAGCAATATCTTTCATTACACCTAAATTGATGTGTAAGTTATAGAACTTGCTGTCCCTTTTTTCCCCCTTATTTATCCCATCATTTAGCAATCCCTTCTCCAAGCTGCCAATAGAAATAAATGGGAAAATTGCCTGTAATCTGGTTGAAGTATGAAAGCCTCTCCAATTGCACTGTCAATGCCATCCAAAAGATCTTCCATTTAAAAGGTCTGGTAAGGTTTGTATAAACATGATACCCCTCTTAAGACTGATTGCAATCATTTCTGGGAAACACTGAGTTTCACTGGCCTGAAGTTTTAGAGTTAGTAGATCAATGTACTATTCCTGAATAATAAAAGACTAGTTCTTGACTCCTAGCCACACAAATGTTATAATTTACATCTGTTTCTTAAGTGCTTCTAGAGACAGAACTGACAGGAAATGTAAAGAAGTAACTAAAATCATGATAGGTTTCAGAGTAGCAGCTGTGTTAGTCTGTATCTGCAAAAAGAACAGGAGCACTTGTGGCACCTTAGACACTAAAAATCATGATAGTGTTATGACTCATTACTATCACTATAATGTTACAGTATGTGCACCAGCGATTCAGCTGATATCAGCACTGAGTGGTCATGAAGCACTTCCTGCTCCCTCAGGAACATACATACCCTATTTTGAAGTTAGCAGTATAGTGGTAATAGGGAAGATACCATCTTTTGGTGATTTATCCCCTCCTAGTAAGTGACAATTAGTTATGTAAATTAAGCTTGTGCCAACTCTCACTTGTTTCCTAGCTTAGTCCCTAATCTTGCAAAGCAATCCACTCAGACAGAACCAAATCAACAGCGTGCTATCGCTGGTAAATAATATCAGTGGCCAATGAGGGTCTGGCTGGAGAATCTTGTCTACATGCTCGGGGTTCTACTGATCGCCATGTTTGGGGTCAGGAAGGAATTTTCCTCCAGGGTAGATTGGCAGAGGCCCTGGAGGTTTTTCGCCTTCCTCCGCAGCATGGGGTGGGGGTTGCTAGCTGGAGGATTCTCTGCGACTTGAAGTCTTTAAATCACAGAATTTGGGGACTTCAACAGCAGAGTCAAGGGAAAGGGGTTGGGTCAGCTTTTGTGGCCTGCATCATGCAGGGGGTCAGACTAGATGATCATAATGGTCCCTTCTGACCTGAAAGTCTATGAGTCTATGAGAACCTTATGCCTGCCTGCCATCCCACTGATCTACGTGAGAATCTGTGCAGTTGTAAAAGTCTGCTACCACTGACCACTTAGCAGAAATAATGCATTGATTATAAAAATAACAGAACGTGTGTTAACTGTAAGTCACATGAGATAACTACATGGCAAGTTTGGAAGAAATCCAATCAACAAAGCTTATAATAACTGATATTCTAACTACATGACCTAAGTACTCTTCTTTCTCTTCTTAATCCAATGATTGATGCTATGATTGCTCAAACCATTTTCTTTATTTTGGATAACTCAAAAGAGGAAGTAAATTAAAGAGTTACATACATCGTTATTTAGTAATCTGCAACAGTTCACATTTTTGGTTATTATTGATCTTTACATTTCTAAGTATTCTTAAGTCAGTGTATTACTCATCAAAGGCACTAGATAGACTTTACTAGAAAATTATGATTTCCATTTACTCACAGAATGTGCACCACATTCAGACTAGCAGTGCAAGCTTCCCCACACCATTTCACAAATGTGCTTTATCCTCAACTTAAATTGGGCAACCTTAAATAGATATAAGGTTGCAAAAATAGTACAGATACCATGTCCATTAATTCTTGGGAATGTATAGTTTAAGGTGGAGAAAATAGTTCAGGTTCTGTGTCCATTAATTCTAGGGTGTGTATAGTTTGACTGCCAAAAAGAGCGCCAACTATGGTAATGAGTTCTGTAATGTGGACACCTGTCTTCTATGAACTGGATTAAAGCCAGTGATTCATTTCACATATGCCACAGAACAGCCTCAGGACTTGTCTACATGGTGGGGTAATACGCACTAGGGGCTGTGATTTCTAAAGTGCACTAACATATTATGCCAGCAGCAGGGTATACACGGACCAATTAATGCACAACGTATTAGTGCACATAGAAATCACCCATTGTGTACATTACCCCAATGTGTACACAAGCCCTCAGAGAGTAATATCAAATGGTAACTATCTACTGATAGGTACTTATATGGCTTTCATCACTGCAGTATTAGCATCTGTCATGATGGCCCATGAACTGAAAGATTTGGTATCCTATACATATTAACTTAAGGCAGACAAAGAACTGTTACTTACCCTAGAGTAACTGTGGTTCTTTGAGATGTATTGTTCACATAGATTCCACTTGTGGTGTGCATGCACCCAGTGCACACAAAATCTGATTCTTTTAGACAGCAGTGTCCACTGGGGCCGTGACTGCGCCCTGGATGACTTTGTGATCCATGACCCCCAACTGAGGGCATACTGGGCAGCAATGTGAGCCCAAATATCCGTCATTCCTTCACCCATAGAATACAGATGGTATAGGGCTCGGAAGCAGAGGTGAAGGGAAGCAGGTCATGGAATCCATGTGCGCAACACATCTCAAAGAATTGCAGCAACTGTAGGTTAAGTAACTGTTCTTTCTACTTTGAGTGATTGTCCAGATTACTAATCACCAGTGCAAAATCTAAGAGACCTCAGAGTCAGGAGGTGGATGCTAGGAGTCCTCTTTAAAGAATAATTACAGGACAGCTCTGTCAAGGTTGGCATCAGATCTTGAGACCTCACTAAGGAATAGTGCTGGGTGACAGTGTAGACTGATCCCCATGTAGCTCCGGCCGGGGGTTGTCGTGGTCGCAGGTAGCCTCAATTGGCATCAGGAGCTCCCTACCTGAGTCATGTGTGGTCCCCGCTCGGTTGGGTGACCCTGGTTTCCCTGGATCCTTGGTTTATGGGTCTGATGCTCTGACACCTTGGTAGTCAGGTAACCTTTCATTAAGGAGACGGGCCCAGCAAGGATCACTGGCCCATTGCACAAGGACCATTGCACCCATTCTTTCTCCCCACCGGGAAGGATCTGGGTAAACTGCTCCAGCGCTAACATCTCTGCCGCTTGGACCTTGGTCAGCTTCTCTGGTTCTAGCCATCGCTAGCAGTAATCCTGGGCTACTGCCTTAGGCCTGGCCCCAAGCAGGTACCATTCATGACTGAATAATTTGCAGTATGTCTCAGAACTGATGCCAGTCTGCTCCAGGATGGCCCCCTTCACTTTGCTGTATTCCAGCGCCTCGTGGGGGGGTCTAGGCAGGCAAGGTAGGCAGTCTGGGCTAGTCAAATACAGAGCCAAGAGGGTAGCCCAGTGTTCTGGCGGCCACTATGCGGCGGCGGTGACTTGTTCAAACGTCACGAGGGTCCGGGTACACCACTTGTTCCCAAGCCTGGCTTAGGGTTGGGTCCTCCCTTTGTTCCTTCAGGAAGTGCCCATCAATGTCCAGCCACCCCTCTCCATCCTCCCTTTCATGGGGTGGCTTCGAACGAGCATCTTGGGTCAATCAGAGGGATTTTGGTGGCCCAGGAGCACTCTTTTTGCTGGCTCCATTCTCCTGTCTGTGGGGAGCCTACTCCACTCTTGCAAGACCTGATGGAACAATTGCCAGTCACATCCCAAGATCACGGGGTAGGCCAGCTTCAGGGCCAGACTGACTCAACATAGTTCCTCATGCCAGGTGGTCTCCCTGGTACCCTGGTGGTCAGGTACAGCCGCGCATCCCCATGGATGCATTGTAGGTGGATATTTGTTTTTGCTGGATCTGGGGATTCTACCAGGCTGGCTTGGACAAGTGTTTGACTACATCCCCAGTTGAACAGGGCCATTAGTGAGGTTTCGTTCACCTGCACGGGGATTAGGAGTTTATGTGGGCCCCTCTTCTGGGCCCAGAGGCCTGCCACCACACCTGGCCAACTTCAGCTATGCAGCTGAATGGTTGCAAGAATATATTTTTATACTGAGAAAAGTGATTTTTACCCACTCTCTTCCTAGTCAATAATAACTGAAATGTCTCTCAAATCTTCCCCAAACGTAAGCTTTTTTAAACATTTACAAACCTTAGGCTGGCAGTGCTCCCCTTGGCCAGGGCTGGCACCAGGTGTTTTGTCACCCAAGGTGGAAAACCTTCTCGGTGCCTCCAACCAAATAAACCAAAACAAAACAACAAAGCAATGTCGCCCTCCCTCCCCTTGCACTTGATTTGGTGCTCCTGGAAGTTGGCACCTAACCAATCACCCTGATCGCCCACTTCTAAATCCTGGCTCATATCACAAAGGTATGACATTTCTGTTTTCTTGGGACCAGCAAATAGGTGTGTAGGGCACAGGACTATCACTCTTCTCTCTTCTTATATTATACAGAACCAGTGAATTTATAGGTTATAGGTTATATATTTTTGCCATTAGAAAATATAAACTCTCATTTACTGATCTCCTTTGTAAAGCACTTTGAGATCAACTGATGAAAAGTGCTGTATAAGAGTTAGATATTATCTGAGATACCAAGAATTTCTCATGTCTAGTTTGTAGTACATGGTGTTTCTAAAAATAGCTCCTGAGAGCAGTTTATAATTTGAAACATATACAATGGGGATATCCTTTTAATTATTTCTAATAGTACCTTTTTACATATTTATAGGGTAAGAGATTCTGGTACATGGTGTAAAGAAAAGGAAAAAAACTAGTATTTTATGTTTGCAGTGTTGTTGTAGACATGTTAGTCCCAGGATATAACTTTTCTAGACACAAAAAAATCATGGTCTTAATAAAGACACTGGGTTTATGGCTGATTACAACAATCTGTAACCTACTAACCCCCCTTTTTTGACTGCAGGGGTGTTAACAGGCCACTTCACCTTGAATGGTCCCTTAAAATATGTGGTTTCAGAGTAGCAGCCCTGTATCCGCAAAAAGAACAAGAGTACTCCACAAGTACTCCTGCTCTTTTTAAAATATGTGCTAACTACTTATGCTAAACAATCTGTTCCATCTTTCCCAGACCTGAAGAAGAGCTGTGTAGCTAGAAAGCTTCTCTCTTTCGTCAATAAAAGAGATGATCTCATCTACCTTGTCTTGCTACTGCTATTTTAGACCATTAAAAGAAAATTCTGACACTTTCAGTGAGATCACCAACACAACTAGGCAAATAATGGATGCTTCAGTTCTTTCACAATTTTGAAAAGTTAAAAAAAATGGGAGCGTGTAGCAAGCTTCAGTTCTTTGCAGTCTGTATACACAGCAACAAAGCATTCAGTCTTTTTCTTTCTAATCCTGGACTACAGCATCTCTGGTTCAAATGAATAAAGAAATGGAACTCTTTGTACATTTAAATATACTAGGTTGGATTAATAACCAATAGCAAATCAAGAGTTAAAAATATATATCTCGGAGCAAATAGTTTAACTTTTCAAAATTATGAAAGAACTGAAGAATCCATTATTTGCCTAGTTGTGTTGGTGATCTCATGGAAACTTGCCTATTGAGCAACAAGATCTAAACACGATTAGATACCACTCCAAAGTAACAGAGATCCCCTAGCATCTCATAGGCTAAAATTAACTCCAGGAAGATAAGATACAAATGCAGGTGAATAAAATTATAAAGGTTAATAATCACCAAATTTATCACTGATGTCACATTCCCATTGGGCAGGCTGTCATAATCTCATGACCCAACAATGACCCAGTTTATAGGGTATCAACAGAAAGAAAGAAAAATAAAGAGGATGGTAAAAGGAGACAGAATATAACATAGTGGAAAGAGCAGCATCACACAAATCATGCCTGTTGTTGAATGGGCTACCAACTAACTATATACATAATTCTCTGCAGTGGGCCAGACTCTTCCATCCTTATTCACTCTGAAAGGCACTAATTTAAGCACAGTACAGGATTTGACCAAAATATGTTTAGTCTCTCCTTATAACTTCCGAAACATTTTCTATTAATAAATATAACTATAAACTCTATAAAAACGCTTGCAGAGCTAACTGCTAAAAACGTATTTGTCTCTATATTTCTATTGCACTCATAACATTCTTTAACATGTTTACTTCACACACATGAGAATGTGCTGTATATGCTTTTCTAAAGCTCAGAGTATCAGTTCAGAAAAGAATGTATGTTCTCCCTGTTTATCATTTCAATTTGAGTATATTTTACATGTAAACAAATGTGAGTGTTTTCCATACTAACATTTACTATCTCAGAATACTAACATTACATCTCTAAGTTAAGCAAAGAAAAAAAAATTGTGTAAGTATCAGAGGCTGCCAGCTTAGTTTCTTATCAAAATTCTTTTGTTTAAACATGTTTTGACATGAGTTTAAACAGAAGCACCTTATCTTATCTACTGTAAAACAGATCTTTAACAATTATCATTGAATAAACATTAGTACCAATTAACAGACTGCACAGCCATCTTCATTTTAAAATAATGATGCACAATTATGAAACAGATAACAGTTAAATATAGGAATTTTTACTTTTTTTTTATAAAGAATGATATCTTTATCATTCAGTTCCTTTAAAGACAGAATAACCTTCTAAGCTGTAGTCCATATTATAGCGTAATGGTGAAACTAAGCAGCCACAATTCCAATCATGAGCTGGGAGGTAGTTTTCTACTTTAGACAACTCAATATCCTCTGCTCCTGCCTACTCGCACCTGCTCTCTGACTAGAAAATATCCAGACATTTCCTGTTAAGGGTCACCTCTTTGATCTGAACTAACTCTGACCACAACTCATAAAGCAAGCCCAAACGCTCATCTGTAAGCAGTGCTAATCACATTGGAAAGTATTTACAACATATGGAATACAGTTTCACAATTAATTCAGAAGTGATCTATCTTCACTTAAACTGGCTTTTAATCTATAAGAACAGTGACTAGAATGTAATGATGGATGTAAATCAATTAAAAAGAAAACACCAGTCCTAATTAAAAAATGTTCAAGGCACATTGTGTATATTTATTATTTAATTATTTATTTAAGGGCATATATTTAACATATATATTTATTTATTTCAAGGCTCGCATACGCATGCGCACACACACATACATTTAATTTCAGTATCTTATCTTGTAAAGCTATGTTAAAATATTTTAGGAATTTGCTAAGTACCATGGACCAAATCTTGCTCACCTTCAATGGGGCTATTTTTATGAGTAAAATGAACATGATATGACCCCAAACTGGAACTCAATCCTGCCCCCTTAAATCCAATCAGAGTTTTGCCATTGATCTCAAAGCATGAATGATCATTATCTATGTTACAATAGGTCTCTCAACTAGCACAAACTTCAGACTGCTGAACTAAAGTTAAATAGATGAGCGGTTAATCACTAGAATTAATTTGCAATGAATATACAATCTTTTAAGTAAAAACATATGCTTTAAATATGTTCTTATACACAAGCAATCTAATACAATCTGGTCATAAAGTTATAGTAAATTATCTACGCTGATGTTGAAAAAGTGAAGAAAAATGAAAATGCAGTACGTAGTTATGTGTGGTGAGAGGCAGAATTTATGCAAGAGATTGCAGTCACTTACCAAATTCATCTTTGGTGAAAATCCAAGGATTAAATTGGCCTAATATGTTTTTCTGGGTTATTAAGAAGGAGAAGCAGAGCTATTCACTAGCAGATGCATTATTCTGCCAGTCACTGTAACTCATGAAAATAAAATTAGTACTTTGCCTCAAAGTATGGGGCAGAGAAAGAAAAAAAAAGAAAGAAAAAATGTTAGGATTTTGATTTAGTGTACCAAAAAAAAGTTATTTTAAACAAGTCTATGTTATTTAAAAAAGAAGACAAAAATATGACATTTCGGACTGCTAGAAAGTCATTGCTTATATCTGGCCAAGTATTAACTGAATGTTCTAACAGATATCCCAAACTATTACATCCAAACACATTTCCTGGAAAAACTATCATTTGAATAGTTTTATGACCCTTTGTGAGACTCAGAGTCAGAAGTTAAATGCCTGATTAAAAAAAAGTGTAGCACACAAAAGAGTTTTTCATTGATTTTTTTTTTCTTCTGTAGTAAGCTCAGTGTGTAACAGGAACAAGTTTTATTTCTAACCTAAACCAGGCTTTAATACCATTGCTATTTACAGAATAATTAGTTTCTACTGATAATTAGTTTCTTATTAATCATCCTAATGTACTTTTAATCATTCAGTTGTGCTATTTTGACACAGCCTTAAACTGAGGACAATATGGAGCTGCGTCACCCCTGATGGGTCACTGGTAGGCATTCTGAAGCTCCCTAGCAAGTAAGAACAGCATTCCTACTGCTACACCCCATCTAAATGTGCATCTTATTTTTCTGTATGTACCAGTCCTCCTCAGTGAATTGGTGAAGTGAGGGAAGAGGAGGCCTTGCTTTCTCTCCAGCCCCATTGCAGTACCGAGCAATCTGAGGAAGTGAGGAGAGAAGTCCCTGCTCCCATAAATCCAAGGAATACATTTGTGCCTCGTCTTTAGCAGGGTGTACAAGAGATGAGAAAAGGTACCTTCTACCCATCAACGTACCTACAAAATGGTGAGGCAGTCTTGCTTTGAGTGATTAATTTGGGGCTGAATCCTGCAAAAAATTATTCATGTGAGTGGTTTTACTCAATGAGCAGTCCCATTGAGTTCAGTGTGTTTGTTTACATGAGTTAAGCTGAAGTGTTTTCAGAATTAGGTTCAAAGTTTCCATTTTAAATTGAGATGAAAGTATATATTTGTTTAGTCATACGGTGCATCTCCAGTGTTAAATGAAACCTTCAGACTTTCCTTCAGTTAAAATCACAAAAGTCTAGACTTTATTTTGTGATACTGGTCACTTTTCTGGATTTGGTATTAAATAAAACTCATTGTGGCCATCTGGAACGGATTATGCAGTCTATGGGTATACCTTCCCCCACCTCTCTATCCCTGTCACTGTGCACACACAAATTTTATAAACTAAATCTGAAGACACCTGCTAATCAACTGAAAATCACAGCTCAGCTAACTGAAAAATAACTCCCTTTTTAGTGATTAGAAAACATTCCACTCACATAATGCTCTTGTTAATTAGCTGCAAATCACCTGCTGGTTGACATTTGCCATGTAGTAAGCAGTTTTTCAGAATCACATTCTAACTTCTTTATTGTTCCATGTTCCCTTAATTCCCAGAGTCTGTTTTATTCCTTTCAGCTACAAAAATCTATGAGTAAGAAATGTTAAGGGTCCAATTTACACCTGCGGAAGCCCGGAAGTTCATAGGTAAGGATGAAAACCTGGGCTGTATCTCAGGGCTTTAGCTCACAAATGTGTACAAAAGAATAAACAGACAAATAAAATTATATAAATTCCAACAATGGAAATTAAGGCCAAAGTGCTGATTGAATTTCCCATCTTTATTCTTAACTTATCTGCTAAACTCTAAGTTCTACAATCTAATTACACATTTAGTCATAATTCACAACCATACTGGTTTCTTTGGGTTAAAACTGATTAAAACATAGCAACATTATAAAATGTGTAATATTCTCTGGCTCAGTTCAGCAGTTGGTGTAAATACCTTGTCTGATTAGGTACATCTTTTTAAATGTTTGGACAGATATAGCCAGCAACACACATGCAATAAAGAGTTTGGTTCTTAATAAAGTAAATAACAGAGAAATCTAAAATGAAGCAATGCAAAATGCCAAAAGCAACTGGTTCACAACATATATACACCTCTACCTCGATATAATGTAACCCGATATAACATGAATTCGGATATAATGCAGTAAAGCAGTGCTCTGGGAGAGTGGGGCTGCGCACTCCGGTGGATCAAAGCAAGTTCAATATAACGCGGTTTCACCTATAACGCGGTAAGATTTTTTGGCTCCCGAGGACAGCATTATATTGAAGTAGAGGTGTGTATATATATATATATATTTTATATATAAAATTTCAGCCAAAACAGTTCAGCCATTTCTAAAAACAAGGCTATGAAAAAATACATTTTTCAATATTAAAAAAAATTCTGGTGACCATTTGTTTGGAAAGTTCTAGTGCCCCTCTGAGCAGTGACTTGGCATTTGGTAAGCGGAGGCCTTTAGATCAGGGATGTGCCTTGTGCCATTCTCATGAAAATGTGGCCAAATTTGGCCAAGCTATAAGCCTTTGAAAAAGATTTCAGTTTGTACATTCTCAGTAGAGATTTACTAGAGTTAACAGCTAAAAATCTCTGAAGATAACATCCTCATTGAGCATTTTTAAGCATAGGTATCTGTTTCGGATGACTGGTATAGACATAAGTATAGACATGGCTGTCATGTAGCCACTGAGTTAGGGGCCTTTGTCCTTATTGCAAATTGCATCAAGCCAAAGTAAAGACAGCCAAGAATATTTTATACACCATTGCAAGAAGTTCTCCAGAATCTCAAGCTAAGACGTATCATACTCACTGCGATAAGCTAGTTGCTTGCCACCAAGTACATTTCCTAACTAACGATAAAGAATCCATTTAGTCCAATGGCCAAACTGAGGCTTTAAAATTTCTGCATAATTGTCCTCTCTCCTCTGATCTGGGATATTTTGGAAAGAGGTCTCCTGCTGAAGAGGTGAATATGATTTTACCAAGGGGGCTATTACTGTGCTGATCTTATGTATTTGCACTAGTTCTCATAACTTATGAAATTTCCTTATGTTTTAACCAGCATCGCCTCTTCAGATCTTATGATGTCCTTAAAGGAGAAGAGTACAGGAAACCCTGTAGCTAATATTGCACTTTTCTGGTTTGGATTTGTTTTCAGGAAGGAGGTAGTAGGTCATTGGACCTGAACTGTAATCCCATGTGGGAATGGAGCACTTCTGTTCTGGGCAAGGACTGCCTGCAATGCTCCTTACATTTTAATTGCCTGCAGAGACAGGGACAGGGGGATTCCTGTCTTTGAAACTTTGAGCACCTTTTTTCCTATAGAAGTAAGGGTCCAGGGGCTGAGAACAAGACAGGCACAATTCCTTTATGTTGCTGCCTGAAATTAGAGCCCCTTTCCCTGACAGAGCAAGGGTCTATCAGCTGAGAACCTAAGACAGGGCTTCATGTAAGTAGCAAGTTTGAGCAGGAACACTTCTCTGCAAGCCCAGACAGGCTTCAGAGTGGAAAAGGGACAGCAATCCTGATATGAATCACTGCAAGAGAGGCGGTGCATAGGAGAAAAAGGACAGCAAACAAGTGCTGAAGCCTATCAACACCGCTGGACTGCCTCAGAGCAGGCACATGCATCACAGATTGGCGGGAAACACTGGGCTACATCACTGGCAGGAGAAAAGGTTTATAACCAGTTTCTCCATGAGCCGGATCATCCCCACCCCTCATAAAACATGAAGGGTCTAAAGTCTCCACAAGGATCCCCTCATTGATGTTCCCCCATATCACCTTATTTGGAAGGGAGAAAATTTTATGTCCCCCGCCCCCTTCCCAATAGAATATGCTTCAGGTCCCTCCCAGGGACAGATTAACACAGGGGCTTTAGGGGCTGCAGCCCAGCACCCCAGGCTAAGGGGGGCCCCAGCGCAACAGGGCTTTGGAAGGCTACCTGCATGCCATGGCCCCACGCCGCTCCTGGAAGCGGCTGGCTGCTGGCACTTCTTTGTGGCTCCGGATAGGGGTGAGGGGAGGTGGCTCCGCGCACTGCCCCCACTCCCAGTACCATCCCCGCAGCTCCCATTGGCCAGGAACTGGACAATGGGAGCTGTGGGGGTGGCACTTGTGGGCGCGGGCAGCACAAGGAGACACGCTGTTCCCCTCTCCCCAGGGCTGTGCAGAGACATGCCAGCAGCTAGCCGCTTCCAGGAGTGGCATGGGGCTATGGCAGGCAAGCAGCCTGCCTAAGCCCTGCTGCGTCGCCAGCTAGACCACCTGTGGTAAGTGCCTCCCAGATGGAGCCTGCACTTCATACCCCCTCCTGCACCCCAACCCCGTGCCCCAGGTCAGAATCCCCTCCTGCACCAAACTCCCTCCCAGACCCCTGCACCTCCTCCTGCATCCCAACCCTCTGCCCCAGCCAGGAGCCCCCTCCTTCACCAAATTCCCTCCCAGAGCCCACACTCCTCACCCTCTCCTGCATCCCAACACTCTGCCCCAGCCTACAGCCCCTCCTGCACCAAACTCCCTCCCAGAAAGAAACTAATATAACTGCTGTTCTAAGGTAAGAAGTAGGCTATTTTGAATTAACTTAACTATATTCTACATGTTTTAAGACTTAAATGTAACCATAGAATGGCTTTATGTTAATTAAAAGGCAAGTTTAGTATAGCATTAATAGCCTCAATGCCATAATTGTGATCATTTTGTTTTAAATTAGAAAAAAGACTTGTATACAAGGGCCCCACAAAATCTAGTAGCCTTGGGCCCACAGGAGAATTATTCCAGCCCTAGTCCCTCCCCCAAACCTGGTAAATCCCAAGATATCTATGAGAGGCCAGCACCATCTTCACAGAGGCTCTGGGCTTCCACACCAGCCCTGACTCCCAGCAGTGCCACCTGCTTGGCTTCATTGGAGCAGTGCTACCAGAGACTTCCACTGACTATAGATGCCCTGGGCCTTCCACTAGGTGGGTTCTGTAGAAAAGATAATACAGACTTATGCTGTATTATCTTTTCCAGTGAATCTCCATGAGGCCAGGGTGTGTGGAAAGACAAAGTATAACCTTTCCAGGTCTCCCAATCCTTCCTCATACTGCCTAGTCTCCACTTCCTCCCCCCAGCTTGGATCCCAGACCAATGGATGACTCTCTGCAGGAGCTGGGGTGGAGGGAATGGAGCCAGTGCGGTGATTCACCCCTCCCTTCTGCATAAGAGGAAAAGATCTGTGTGTGGAGGGTGCCTTCTGTGGCCTGAATAATTCTCTCTAGGATCCAGAAGACTTTGGCCAGTCCCCTTAGCCATTTTCACAGGAGACCAAACCCATCCCTCCCTATTACCCCAAGGGATCTCATTGAAGAGATATTCTCCTCCAGACCCCTTGCACAGGTTTTACACTAGGAGAACAATCTGGTCCTGTGCATGAATTTTTTTAGAAGTCTTAAACATAAAGCAAATACTTGATCCAAGCTTCATAAATGTATCTGCAGTAGCTTTCCTTTTCATTAATGTACTTCCTTAATCCCTCAGATAATCCTAGTTAATAATGAAATTCACAAGAGGAAAAAACAACTTAAGTTTTTTCTGAAGAATATATGACAATAATTACTATAATAGATTTAAGTATTTCAATTCCATGCATTTCCTGATCTCACATATATGGAAGAAGTGTAATGGTTTAAAGAGTTTACATAAAAGAGAGCCAAGAAATGGATGCATTAGGCTGTTCATGCTGACTACCAAACATAAAACACATTCTGATAAAGAACAGTAAATCCTTTCTGAAATGTAAGTGATCAATGGTTTGCTTTACTACAATGCAAACTTGAAAATGGATTTCATTTTATACTTGTGACAGATGCTTTCAACTTTCAGCTACATGTTACTTCATAAAAGAAGAAATAGAAGTAGTTCCGGATATTGATCTCATGCCAAATTGCTGGTCTCAGTCATTCAAAATGCCAACTAACTTTTCCTATAGGAAGAGACTATTTTTTATAGCTTGTAAAGCTCAAAATACAAATAAAACTAATAAAGTTATCCAAATGGTTACCTACAATACTTAAAACTCTCTTATATGTCTTAAGTGTCTAAGAACTACTTGTGACTTGGACTACATACCCAAGCAAGGGATTAAGGGGGAGTAAGAACTCCATACTATACTCCTGCAGGATCCTGGACCTGTGAGGGGCAAGAAACATGTTGAGTTTTGGCTCTCCCCACATCCCTAGCCAATTCCCCAACTAACACATATGAATGGGTGCAGGGATATTATAAATTTACTGCTATAAGTCAGGGGAGGGTGTGAGTACATGTACTCAAACCCTTTGGCCAAGACATAATATTTTTCCTCTGCCCTTTTTGAGGTTGGGGGCAGAGAAGATGGGGTCTGCCACAGCACCTTAACCAGTTTTAACACCCAATCATAGACTGGTAGAGCAACCTTAGAAGGGGCTGCTGCAGCCAAAATATCACAAAGACTGTCCGTGGGCTCCTTTAGCTCCTCCACCTCTAGCCCCAAATTCGTGATGACCCATTTGGTGAGCTCGGAAATCATCCAGAGACAGTGGGTGGGAGGGACCCGTGACCACCTCATCTGGGAATGATGAGGAAGATGCCAACACTGCAGGAGGGGCTGGGTCCGCCTCCAACACCAGGGTCGCATTCACTGGGGCCACTGCTGGGGTCTCGGTACCAGGGTTGGAGTCCGAGCCTGGGTCCTGTACCAGTCGAGGCTGCACTGGGGCTTACCTCTCAGATGCTGCCGCAGATCACAGGGGGGAATGAGGACCTGGCATCGGAGGCAAACCCCAGGGGTTTCAATACTGCCAAAGCATCATCCACTGCCCCGGTGGCCAAGCACCTGCGGCAGGTACAGCACTGAAGTCCAGTCCATAAGATGAGCAGTGTCTCCTCAGTGGGAGGATGGATTCCTCTTCTGAGGATTCCTCCCTGAGAGACCACAGTACAGCCATTGTCGCTTTCAGCTGCTGGCTGTGATGCGGAACCAGGGAGAGATGCCGAGGAGTCGGGGATTAGTGACATGGCTCCAGTGACCAGTGCCGAGAAGCCGGGGACCAGTGTTGCGAAGCTGGCGACCAGTGTTGCGAAGCTGGAGAGCGGGCCATGAAGCTGGGGACTGGTGTTGAGTTGGTGACCATTGCAGCAGACCCATGGGGGGTTTCCCTCTGGAAGGAGCTGCCTTCAATTACTCCAAGGTCAGTGGATAGTCTTGGGGAGTGGGCAGTACTAGGAGAGCCATAAGGTGTTGCTGCCTGAAAAGCCTAAGGTGTTGAAGGGGCTCTCAAGAGTAGGGTGACCCGACCACTCTGAGGAGAAGGTGGTGGGGCCCAGACTGGGCTCAGAGCCCTGGGTGGAGGCTTTGGGGAGGACGAGTGGCCTGGTACAGGTCTCACCTCATCAGTCACTCCCCGCTTATCCTTTTTCAGCGCAGGGGAGTGCCCTCTTTCGGCACACTGTTTCTTGTGCCGCTTCCTTGGCACCGGAGATGGTGATTGGTGCCAAGAAATTCCCAGTACTGGGGGAGCCCTCCATATCAAGGCTGAAGTGCTCAGTGCCAAATTGAAGCAGGACAGCTCCGAGGCAGGTCTAAGTGCGCTTCCATTAACAGGGCCTTCAGACAAATGTCCCTGTCCTTTTGTGTGCGTGGCCTGAAGCCCTTGAAGATCTTGTATCTATCTTTAATGTGATCTTCCCCGAAGCACTGCAAGCAGCTCACATGCGGGTCGCTCACTGGCACGGGCTTATGGCAGGTGGCGCATGGTCTAAAACCCGGGGACCGGGGCATATCCCATCCCTAGGATGACATCCCGTGATAGGGACTGCTATTCAGTCTAATTAATTAACTAATAGCTAAACTCCTAACTATACACAAGAACAACTGAGTGCAAAAAATCATTGGGAGAACTTGCAAGTGGAAGAGAGAAAGCTGTTTCAGCAATTCATCACGGACAGTAAGAAGGAACTGAGAGGGCACAGGGCTGGCAGAGCCCCTTATACTGTGCATGAGCATGGGGCTCCAGGGAGCACTAAGGTCAGCCCTATGGAAAATCTCCTGGGGGAAAAATCTCCGGCAACTGTGCACATGAGCACGCCCATACCTAACATGGAATTGACATGAGCAAGCACTCCAAGAAGAGCCCCCTGAGCAAAGGGGAAGCAGAGAAAGAGTAAGTTTGAACACCATCTCTTGGTTCCTAAAAGCCAAATCCAGCCCTAAATATATTAAAAATAAAAGGCCTGTGGTCAGCTCTGCACAGGTATGCATGAAAATGAAAGAAGCTTTTTGCCTCTCTTTTGTGCCTCTATGCAGAGGTCAAGAAAAATTAGAGTCCTTTAGTTCAGGAGCACAAAGACTAAGAGCCTAACACTGATGCCATAACCCTTTCCTCTCCCTTGAAAAGGCCAGCAAAGATGGCCCCATATGGGGGGAACACATCCTGCACTCTTTTAAAGGACCTCACTGCTATGCTCTCAGAGGGAGTTTTGTGACATCATGCCTCGAGGAACTCTGATTGGGCCACTGCACCTCTGCATTAACCCCTACCATAGGCTATGCCCCTGGATACAATACTTTCTACTGTGCATTCTAAAATGTTACATAGTGTTGCTGTGTCCTGGAAAACAGCTGCCAAGTGACTCACTGAAGTAGGTCTGTCATTCAGTGGGTGAAGTGATTCTTTTGCATATACAATAAAACATGAACATATTTCTATGCATTTTCATTTGAAAGGATGTGAAAAATCCAGAGAAACAAATGTATAGCAATACTATTGCCTTTCCTGTGGATACTGGCAGTGCTGGGGATGCATGTTGCAGAGCATATTGGTTGATGACAAAAGGAGAAACACAGCGTATTGCCTAGAAATATACTTCCTAAATAATAAGGACAGTAGTAGCTGGCAACAGTACAGAAGTGTCTAGTTAAGAAAAGTGCTCAGGGCCTCCTCAATGTCTCCAGCCCAAAAAAGTATGTGTAACTACTTGAAAATGCACAAAATATACCACATATGGCATTTTCTAGTTTTTCTGCAGTTTGTCTAAAATATAGATTATTAAAATACTTGGATTACTCAGTATAAAACACTATGGGCCTGATTCTTTACTCATATATGTAGTGTTTATTCTCACACAAGGAGTCCACTTAACTCAGTAGGATTATTGTGTATATAGAGTTGAAGGATTAAGGTATATATAAAATCATTATTTATAGGGATTTCAATCACTTTAATATTACAAACTTTCCAAATTTCTAGGCATGATAAGGTACTAACTGCAGGGGCCACATCTGTGTCAATGTCATTGCAGCACTTTATTGAAGAAGTAACAATACAGTTTGTGAATGGGAAAAGAGAAACTGCCTCTAACTCAATAATAAGAACAAACTCTTCTTAAATCCTTTATGGCTGTAACAAGTTATTCTCTTATTTAAATCACTTTGTTGTTTGCATTATATTTATATTTAATTCTAAAAGACAAAAAAAAAAGTCCAAAGATGGAATACTATCAGTGGGATGTGAAATTTCATGCTCTTACTCTTTTAAACAAACACTATCCCTTTAAGTGAATGAAGTTCCAAATGTTTCTCTGTTTAAAACATTTAAATTCTAGGGGCCAAATTCTGCCCTTTGGAGATACACACGCGCATCTCAATTTCCCCCTAGAACTCTTTTCTCCATAGATTGTTGGATATGTGTTTTACTTGGTCTGCTGCCATACCAGGGAATAAAATTAATGGCTCTGGATCTTCTCTCCCAGCAGGAGGAGATTCATTCCCTGAACATTTTATTCAATCAGTCATATATGTTATTTGAAAAAACAGCTTTTCAGTACCTGGGTATAACAAGCTAACGGTCTCAGGCTATGAGTCTATACCTTACAGAAATTAGTGGGCTTGATTAAAGATCCTTTTGTTTTGTTGAGAGAGAAAGAGAGAGAATATAACTTTTATTTTGTTTATTCCCCTCACACTGTGAGCGGTGATGCAAGCAGACCATGCAAGGGAGCAAGAGGACACTTCATGCCCCCATACTTTTCTGCACAGGTGACTAGGTCAAGCAACACTCTTGCACCTAATTTATGCTGCTATAGAATTAATCATGGAGTGGGGGGGGCACAAGAGGGGACTAAAAAGTTGCCAGGAGGGTAAAGATATGGATTGTTTCAAACAATCTCTTTTTTTTTTTATTTTTTTTTTTTTTTTTTTTTTTTTTTTTTTTTTTTTGGCTTTCAGGCTCAACAGAGGAAGAGATTTTTTGAAACAGGGGAGGAAGTAGGGCCAAAAGCCCAACTCAGGCTGAAAGTATTAACTCAATCTGCCATAGCAAAAATAATTTGTAGTATAGTATATTGGATATTTTAGCTTCTAAAGTTTCATATTTGGAAGAGAAACTATGTAGAACATGGTTCTTATAGCCTCAGATGTGAGATAGCAGCTAGGTCACAGGCAGACAAGAGGCTACCAGGAAGAGGATGCTGTACGTCTACAAAGATATGGGATCCAACTCATAGGACGAAAAGAAACTGGATGGGTCTCTATGCTTTTTTGTTTTGCACAGAGATTCACAAAACCTAGGCCCAGTTCCACAGAGTTGACCCTACCAAGATGGAGATCATCTTGCTAAAATAGGATGATACCATTTGTGACACCAACAATGTTGTATTCAAGTCTAATGACTGTAGTTTGTCCTCAAAAGGCACATACTGCTCCTGTGCACATTCAGAGATAAAATATGGACCTATACAAGTTTCCACACTATTTTTAATGTTCTTTTGTCAATAAAAAGAAAATTGCTAAGGCTCCATTGGGGTTTGCTAAAGTCAGAGTCAGTTTATGGGAAGGAGGAGATTGATTATCCAAACAATACTACAGTATTAATCAACAGTAGACTTTATATAGAAAACTATCAGCTCAGTATCCTAACATTATTAATATTTCTTTTTAAAGAATTCACTGCAACAATTACAGGATAAAATATTAGGATTTGGTATAGTGTCATACTAAAAATGACTAAGTGAACCATCCAATAAGGGACTGTGATAGAGAAAACAGCCTTTATTTGTTTAACATTTTAATTCAACCACAGACTTATCCTGTGCACAAAACCAACACAAACAAAATAACTTCAGAGTTTTCAAGTAAAGAGATAAAAGCAAGGAAATGTTGAATAATGGGCACAATTCCTTTATCAAATATTCCCATTGTGTTTAAGTGAAATATGTTAACCACTATTCTGAGACTCTGCAATAAGTGTACAGTATTACAGTATTAGCTACCTGCACTTAGCTACCATGACATTTATTTGAAAGAAAATAAACTGCTGAGCTATTTCAAAAAGAAAAAAAAAATCTTCAAACTCAGCTTCACGCCTTGTGTCCTCAGGGTCTCCACAACAGTGTTGAGGGGGTACAGTTTTTGCTGCCAGGAAATACTCTTGCTGATCAGCATTCCTTTCTGGCTATAGCATAAACACTGGCATCGCTGATAGAAGCATGCCACGTCCCCAATCCTGCCTACAGTAAGCAGACCATGCAAATCTCTTTTATCAAGCTTCTTTTAATTGCTGTGAGAAAGAAAAAGGGAGGAGAGAATGCCTTACAGTCTCCTTTTCTATACCAGCTTGGTGCCATGCTCCAGGAGGGGGCTGATGTAACTGGGGACTTAAGACTAATGTTTCAGCCTTAGCACTGTTTACTAAAATAAATCAGCATAAGTCAGGGATTTCTGGGTGAGGAAGGTCAAGTCCTTAATATTATTTAGTGTAGATTTTGTGTGAGAATTTCATTTTTATAGTTTTATTAGATAGTTATAATCATTGAATGAAAAGAAGCACTCCCTCATGAAAGTATATAAAAACATTGACTTTGAGAATATTTGTTTATACAACAGATAGAGACATACATATGTGTATATAAATGGGACTATTCACATGTATAAAATTAAGCCTGCATATTAAGCATGTCTTTGCAGAATCAGTGCCTTAAAATGGAACATTATTAGGTTCTAAATTTGTACTTTATTTAAGGATGTTTTCAAAGTGATTTTTACCCATTAGACCAAAGCAGTTCTTTCAAGGATATTGGAATGTATTGTATCAATCTAGCTACTACATGTGCTCATTAATTGCATATATTAAAAGTAATTTATGAAATATTGATGAAAAACATATTTTGCACTCAAAATGGTTACATACAAGAATCCAGTACCTCTAGCATATTCTTTCATCGCTGCGCTGCTGTAATTCAAAAACAGATGAAAGAATTTTTTCAAAAATATCATCGCTTTTATGCTCAAATTCCAACCAGGAGTGAATTTTGTCTTATAAATCTTGAGGGCATTATTCTACACTGATTCCATACCTAAAACCTCCATTAAAATTTGACATGTTGAGTGAGTATAGAATATGCCCCTTGAAAAGGATATTTATAACAGAAACATTAACGATCCTTAGCTATATAGATCAATACTAGCATCACTGTTTTAATATTTAGAAAAAAAGAAAACTGTCCCTAAGAAACAGGTGCACGCGAAATGCTATTTTAAGACAATCTATTTGTAGGGTACAATATTTGTTTACCTGTAACTACACAGAGAAAACGTATTTAACAGGATTGAAAGATTATAGATTTAGCAGTGTTGAACCTGCTCATAGAAATGGTAATATGTACAACAAGACACCTTTACACATAAGTAGCCTTCCTATGAACACTAAAAATTTCACTTTTTTCTTAAATTAAGTTAGATAGCGCAGCAACAAACGCACAGCCAGATTCTCAGCTGGTGTAAATCTGCATAGCTCCATTGACTTCAGTGAAGTGACACTGATTTACACCAAGAATTTGGCAATAATGTTTTACACTGAAAACATTATACAGTAGTAACAAAACAATTTTTTTCTCCTGCTTGTTGATCTTTTTCCCAGAATGTTTAGAATTTTTGTTCAACTATAAAAGTTTGAAACGATCAAGCAAATTCATCAGATCTACTCCAAGATTTTTTTATGGGAGCAGTTATGAGAAGCACAGTTATTGAAGTTATTGAAATTGTAAGTACTGTAAGTTCTTAGACATTTTCTTTCCAATTTTTTAAAATCTATGTTTTAATGGTCTGATATATTCTCAAAGACAAGCAACATATTATCTTTTTACCCTCACAAGATTACCTACCCCTTACATTACTTTAAATATAGGTTTTATACATAAGTAAATACAAGAAAACCATAGAAAGAAGATAAAATAAATACAAGACCTGCAATAAACCATACCTAGTAATAAGAACCGCATTATCGTGGTGGGCAATCCCATTTTCTGGAATGGTGTTTCCATCGCTTTGGTGGGAGAGAATGGATTTCTGCCACTTACAGAAGCTATCGAGGGACTTGTCTGCATGGTGGTTTATCTCCAAGTTTGGCTGCAATACAACATGCATACCAGAAATGTTCCAAACAAATTACTAAGGTCAGTTGTTAAGCTTTTTGAAGACTAAAATGGGACTATAATTAGAAGCAGTGGTTTCTAGGAATAATCTCTTCTTGCCAATTTTTATCTCTAAAATCTGACCCAGAGTTCAGTTAGTGTATTACTGAACAGGCATTCTTTCACTTCCAGCTTTAATAATGATTATGTCAATAAAAAAAATTTAGATTATAAAAATATAGACATAGAAATAAAATTGTAATTGTAAGTCTCTACCCCTGAAATCTCCAAAAGTAAGTTGAAGATATCTGTTACATTAGGTAAATATTAAAATGATAAATGAGGCATATTCCTTGAAACTATTTCAATCTTCCTTAAAAATAGCAAAAGATTACAGATGAGGTTTTATACTCAAATATAGCCTTTCTAAACAATAATTAGGTGGATTCTACAATGGTACAGAGTGAAGTATGCCGTAGTTTATTGGTCTGAAGTTTAATGTAATTGCAGCTCAGTCTTACCTGATCTTCAGTGAGAACAATTAAACGAGTCACTATAATATTCACAACGTTTCCTAGACTGGAATCACGATAAAGTTTGGCAACCTGACCTCCAGAAAAGAAGAAAAGACACAAAGTCAGACAAGAAACACCATTCATTTGACATATGCTTAAAAATTAGTCTGTTGTCTCTTACTAAATATAATTTCATAATTTGAACACTTCTTACAAGCATCTAAAGAACTATTTCTAAGTCAGCCTTAATCTATTCAGTAAGATGAATCAATATTCCCTACACTATTTTCACTGCAAACACTTTATAGAATAAATTTGTTTCACAACTGAATAACTCATGACAAGAGATGTTCAGAGCGCTAGCTAAAGAAAAGAACCAACCAAAAGTGTAATCACTATAACTCGTAATTAGAGGGTCAATTTATTTAAAATGAAACCCGAAGGCATTGAAACATGATTTAACAGTGATCATAATATTCTCCCTGATGGAGAAAAGACAACAGTATTGCACATCTTATTTATCTCCTAATACTAACATTTTACTATATATCACTTTTTGCAGGCTGATACATATTTTAAAGCATTGTTTATTTCAAATCAGAAAACCATATTGCATAATTGCCCATCCTATAAAAAGTGTTAATTATGTTAATATATAGAGGGGTCAAACTTACAATATTCATTACACTCAAAATGTAATGTTCAATGTCTTTGCGACCATGGTATCCCACCATCATTTTGTCTGCTACTACCAGCGTCTCCACAAAGCGTTCAATGCTTACTGATCTCTTCTGTCGACGATGACTACTTAGAGTGTTATTAATTGGAAGTGAAGTTGGAAAAGCAGATGTATCATTCATCCACCAAGGTTTATTACTTCTTGTGAGGTCTTCTAGGAATCAAAATAATTAACCACTTCAGATGGGTCACTAGTTAAACATGTTCAAATACAGCTGTTTTATGTTGATATTATTATCTTAAAGCTTCTAAAATAACAAGAGTTTCTTGAGGGCAAGAAGAAATTAAATCTTTTCTATAAATATATAGTATATTTTACATTTTCATTAGCAAATATTTTTGCAGATTGAAAAGGAGCTAGATTTAATACAGAGAAATATTTTTTTAAATAAATATAAAGCAAGTTCTCTTGCTTTCATACATTGTTTCATACAGCTGCTGCTAACAATATCAGCTTGTTCTCTTAAAAGGCCTGATCCTGCAAAACTCTTATTTATATTCCCAGATACAAATTACATTATAACATGGAATTAAGGATTAATACATTTCAGTATTTAAATGGTAATAACACTACAGGGATCTTGTAATTATCCCAAAAATAAGCACTACAAGCCTAGGAAATTCAGAGTTAAGGTTTAAAGTTTAAAGAAAAATCCAAACATATTAAGGCATGGTAATACACAGTTAAGGCATTCAAAAAACCTTAATTTTGCCCTATAATGACATCATGCAATAACTGTACAATTAAGCTTAGTGCGTAATAGTGTCTGTTCTGACAGATTAAACTGATGTTTTAAAATATATTAAATAGTTTTCATTCAGGAGGAAGTTAATAACGGTCTGACTACACATCCTAATGGGCCTATTTTTTAATTAATTTTAACAATAAAATAAACTAAGGGCTAGATCCACAAAGAGATTCAGGTGACTAACTGGCATGCTAGGTGCCTCAGTCCAAAATTTAGATCCTCAAAACACCAGCTCAGCTGCCACATAACCTTGCAAACACCCAAGTTTCCGCTAGTAAAGTCCTCAAGGTACCTAAATTTCTGCTGCCGGGCATATGCATAGCCACCTAAGTCCTAATGCCCAAGCACTAGCTCATGCCTAAACCCCAGTGGGACCTTCAAGATAGGCACTGCCCCACCTAACTCACCTGTGGAGCCCAATCAGGTAAGTATGGTCAGTGGGAGGAGTCAGCAGCAGTACCCCTACTAACGTTAGCCCAGTGGTTACAGCACTCATCCAAGCTACAAGAGAATCATGTTCAAATCCTTTTTCTGGCTACAATGGCACAGGAATTTGAATTCCAGTCTACTTCTCCCATCTGAATGCCCTAGTTACTGGCCTATGTGGTACTCTGGGGTGGGTTTTTCTCAGTTTCTCCCACTGAAGCTATTCCATTCTGTATAAATAATCAAATAGTCATTGAAACAGGGACTTGCACTTGGATCTCCCAGATTCCAGGTAGGCACCCAAACTCCTGGGCTATCGAGTCATTTTCGCTCTCTTTCTCTGAATGAATATTTAAGTATGTCATCCTCAACTACGGAACAGCGACTGGCACGTCACATCCATAATGAACAGTCCGTATTTTAAAAAGTAGCCCTGTGGGTTTGGCTCAATTTAATAAAGTAAGCATATGCTTAACTTTAAGCATGTGCTTGAGTCTATTCTTCAGCAATGCACTTAAGCACAGGCTTAATTTAAGCACATGCTTATGTCCCATTTACGTCAATGAAATTTACATATATATTTAAACTTAAGCATGTGCTTAAGTTCTCTGCTGTGTATGGATGGACTTAAGCATGTAGTTAAAGCTATATCTGAGCTTAAGAGCTTTGCTGAATTGAGGGCTTAAAAGGATAGCTCATGGGAGTAATAAACATGGGTCTATTTCTGCATGTATCTACTGAAATTAGTTAATTTGTGATGGTGCCTATAGTGTCAATGGGAGTCAGTAGTTGCTTCAACTATACGCCTCATTTTCAATGGTTAATGACTCAGCTATGAAGAAAATGTGTACAAGGTCAAAACAAGGACTCATTGTTGCAGTATATTTCTCATTTATTAAATGTTTACAGTTCATAGAATATATAGCTTTATCAGAGCCATTTCTTTAAAAGACCCATATCAAATTGTAGAGACACTGAAAAATGAAAATAAACTTGGTTACTTCAAACCATTGGGTTTATTGATATCATTGTGACATCCCTTAGGCAAGGTTATAGTCATCTGTTAAAAAATCAACTTCAGGTATTAAAGACTGCTGAAGTTTCTATAACCAAAAAAAGCATTTTCCTGTATTTCAATCACTGTTCAAGGAAATTAAAGTTTGTTTTAATTAATCAAAGATTTTAGTCTTACTGAAGCAGTGAATTAGGAATGTCTGGAATCTTGTCTGATACATTTTGTAATAAGATGGGAAAAAAACCTTTGTTTGGCCGTATTCAAGTTGCATAAGTTCATCAGTTTGAGGATTTTTCGTGCTTCTATAATATAAAAAATTATTTTATAAACATGAAATGTAGACTAGGAATTTTTTTCTCTTTCATAATAAAAGATATAAATAATTTGAAAATCATTTAGTGTGCACTTATAGAAACCTTTTAAAGAGTAAATAACAAAAACATTTTGCACATAAAGGTATGGCTTTCATACCAAGGTAACAAAGTACTTATATATATATATTGTGACAGAGCTTCCTCTCTCCCTCGGTGGGTCCCGCGCTTCCATTTAACAGTGGGCTGGGGTATTCTTCTTTTCCCTCAGGATTTTCCCCACGCCCCTGGGTTTACTGTCCACACCCTACCAGAGCAGGATTCCTCCCAGCCTCCCTGATGGGTAGGGTTGCCAACTGTCTAATGGCACTGTGATGGTGCACTCCACGTTTTATAAAAATATGCTTATGAATGTGAATATAATGTAACTGGAATATGCTTTATGCAAAAGGTCTCTTGTAAGGTATCATTACAAAGGTTATAACCTACTGAATACATTCCTCCTATTTGTATGTATGTATCATTCTTGTATCTGAAGCTAGAAATATGAAGTATAACTCTGAGGTCCTATTGTAATTATGCAAAGTGTGGGCCATTAATGGTGGCTTAGAATCTTGATGGCTCCCATTCACTAGGACAATTG
Organism: Trachemys scripta elegans; assembly: GCF_013100865.1. Taxonomy (NCBI): domain Eukaryota; kingdom Metazoa; phylum Chordata; order Testudines; family Emydidae; genus Trachemys; species Trachemys scripta. Next base: position 38,234,045 of record NC_048303.1, read on the forward strand.
GTTGTGAATGGGTTTATTTACCTGAAAGCCTTCCTGTGTACATGTGGGCAATGAAAAATGGGTAATGAAAAATGAGGTCTCAGAGGACATGTGACCATGTCACATGATACTGGAATACATCTTAAATTTGGTACTTTTCCATTTAGAAGGGAGAGTGGGGATCCAGAGAAACAAAAGATTCCTGCCTTGTGCCAAAGCTATGAAAGGGGGTGGAACAGAACAAAGGGGGCTGCCAGTCATGAGAACACCCCTGCTTTCCACCTAAGATGTCTGCTGGAACTAACAAGGGCTCTGGGAGGGAGTTTGGGTGCGGGGTGCAGGCTCCGGGCTGGGGCTTGGGGGGCAGGAAGCGTTGAAGGGGGCAGCACTTACCTCGGGCGGCTCCTGAAAGCGACCAGCACATCCCTCTAGCAGCAGTTCCTAGGCAGGGGGGCCAGGGAGCTCCGTGCACTGCCCCTGCCCATGGGCACCAACCCTGCAGCTCCCAATGGCTGCTGTTCCTGGCCAATGGGAGCTGTGGAGCCAGCACTCAGGGCACGGGCAGTGCACGGAGTCCCTGTGGCCACCCCTATGCCTAGGAGCTGGAGGGACATGCTGGTCGCTTCCCTGGAGCCACACGGAGCTGGAAGCCTGCCTGCCCTGCAACAACTGGACTTTTAATGCCCCAGTCAGCACTGCTGGCCAGAGCCTCCAGAGTCCCTTTTTGGCCAGATTTAGGCCAGGTGTTCCAGTCAAAAACCAGACACCTGACAACCAACTTGACACATGTACACTTCCCTCACAACTACTGACTCATTACAAACAAGAGAACTGCATCATGCCAATTAGCTGGAGAAGAAGATCAATGATTGGCTAAGTAAATCTTGATGGCACAAAAGCACTAATGAAGAGTGATATGAATTATTGACCTGACCCTGTCTATTAATCTTTAATAATTAATTCCAGCCTAATGTAACCTATGCATAAAACTAATGACTTTTGACTCTATGTAAAGTTTGAAGAATCAGTATTATTCTGTTATTAATATAATTTGGGACACAAAAAGGTCTGACAAGTACTAAATTTCTAAAAGAACAAATTTAAAATTAATTTTAACTCAAATTAACAAATGTTATTGCAAATTCTTAGCATTTCAGTGCACAAAGAGTATATGCTGTCAGTTTGGGAAGAATATTCTGCATTCTTCATACATAATGTAGATGTTGAATACCTGACTAAGTGCAAAACTTGACTAAACCTAATCGGTGGATTCATGATCTCCACAACATCTCCATAATAAAGGGCCAAATCTTGTTCACATTGAAATTGATGCGAGTTTTACTGTTGATTTCAGTGATAGCAGGAGCAGGCCCAAAAATCACAAAAGTTTCATTTACTGAATGATATATTAGATTAATTCTTATAGAACAGGGGTCGGCAACCTTTCGGAAGTGGTGTGCCGAGTCTTCATTTATTCACTCTGATGTAAGGTTTCGCATGCCAGTCATACATTTTAATGTTTTTAGAAGGTCTCTTTCTATAAAAGTCTATATATAACTAAACTATTGTTGTATGTAAAGTAAATAAGGTTTTTAAAATGTTTAAGAAGCTTCATTTAAAATTACATTAAAATGCAGAGCCCCCCGGACTGGTGGCCATGACCCAGGCAGTGTGAGTGCCACCGAAAATCAGCTCACGTACCGCCTTCGGCACGCGTGCCATAGATTGCCTACCCCTGTTATAGAATGATGCAGCAGAGTATAAGCATTCATTAGCAAGTGTTGCTATTCAATTGAATAACACATGAGAAAGCATAAAGATTCTTTAAAAAAAATAATGTTCCATAGATACCACTTTTTTCCTAACTTTGACAAATACTTTAATAATGCTAATATCGTTCTAAATGTGCAAGATAAGGACATATGAATGTGAGTTCCCCCCTCCCCTTCATTTTAGGCTAGACTATGTATATACAATCTGTTCTGGGTATGGGAAGCACATAGTTGTGCCATCCCAGGATTATATACTTGTCAATTTTCAAACTTCAATTGTTTTTACAATCAGTGGATTCAATTCAAAAGTTTTGTTTTGTTTTTGCAATGAGAAAAGTGTACTCTTTTTCACTCTCTTATAACTCTAAAATTGCTGAAGGAATTTTGCTAAATTCTCAAAAAAACCACAATAATTCACCTTCAAGCAAAAATCTAATATAAAACATTTCAGCTAAGCTAAAGCGGTGTGTATATTTAAAAATTATGAGTATGCAAAAATAGCAGGTTACAATGAAATCTGTTTTGCAACCTTAACAATACAGCATGCACTGCTACGCATCTTCTAAAAAACCATTTAAAAAATCATTTCAACAAACTATGCAGCCAAGTGAAAATACCATGAAAGTAAATTTGCAATATGATCTTTGTTGCAAAGCTAATAATGGAAGACTTCAGCGTGCTGTCTATAGAACTCTTACATTAAGCGTGATTATAAACTGAGCCAAATTCTGCTCTGGCATAATGCAGTTTCGCCTGTTTACCAATGCTTAATGTGGTCCTGCATTTGGACAATGTTAGTTATGTATATGAAAGAGCAGTAAAAATGGAAAGAAAAATTGAGATAGCTCTAAAGTCTTGATCCTGCTAGATGTTCAGCACTCCTGCAAAAAGTTGAGTGCCCTCAACTCCTGGTGAAGTCAATGGAGCTGAGAGTGCCTAGAATTTCCCAGGATGAAGCCCTTAATGATTTTAGCTATGTATTCAGGGGTATACAGGGGGGTCTGATCCAACTCTAAGTCAGTGGGTGCTTTGCCACTGTCTTCAATTGAGTAGGACAAGGCCCATAATGAGGAGTGAGGAACTGAATCAGTTTGGTGGGGACAGGATGTTTAAGAGATGAAATAGTATTACTCTTAACTCCTTTTTCCTGAAAAATAAAATAAATCTCATTTATGCTGTTCAAATTTTTGATATCATGACCTTTATACTGAAATAATGGAGTTATTCTGGATTTGCACTAGTGTAATTTAGAGCAGAAAAGTGGTCCTATTGTATATTGACTTTGTTCATGAAACACTATTCTCACAACCAAACTCAGTTAATGTTGTGAGTGTATACATACTTTAAAATGAAATGTTTATTGAACATTATAGTTAGAAAAACCAAAACTCTAAATATTAGTTAGAAACATGAATGAGACTTTTCTTTCTTAACTTTGCCCTAAATCCTTGTCTACACCACATCTAGGGGCCAGAGACAGAAATCTTTATATTTTCCTCAAATGTTATTTTTCAATATAAGTCACAAACCCCTCATGATCCATCACCCATACTACATGTGATCCACCACTTACTCACTGAACAAAGACCAAACGGTTACTTACCTTACAATAACTGCTCTTCTTTGAGAGGTGCTGTGCGCATACACGTTCCACTGTAAATGTGCGTGCGCTTAGTGCACTCGAGTCAGAGACTTTTGCCAACATTACCACTAGGTGGTGCACGTGCCACGTACTCTCAGGCGAGGGCATAAAAAGTATGTGTCCATTGCCCATTTCTCCATTCTTTTGCACCACAGTAAGTAATGTCCGAAGTAGCAGGGAAGTGGGAGGGCAGCAGAATGTGTATGTGAACAACACATTTTGACAAACTTACTGTCAGGGTAAGTAATGTTTTTTTCTCCTGCAAGTGATTGTGCACATATACATTCCACTGTAGATGATTCATCAGCACTTCCCTTACAGGTGGAGGGACTTCGGCTCATCTGAACAGACTGTAACACTGACTTGGCATCATCACAAGAGGCTTGAGTGATGGCATAATGAGTTGGAAAAGTATGCACAGATGACTATGTCGCTGCCTTGCATATATCAGTTATTGAAACATTACTCGGGATAGCTGATGTGAAGAGCATAAGAACGGCCATACTGGATCAGACCAATGTTTCATCTAACCCAGTATCCTTTTTTCTGACAGTGGCCAATGCCAGATGCTTCAGAGGGAATGAACAGAACAGGGCAATTATCTAGTGATCCACTGTCATCCAGTCCCCGATCTGGAAGTCACAAGTTTAGGGATAACCTGAGCATGGATTGAGCCATTATATCTAATGGAGGAAAGACTTTAGCAAAAGCAGAACAGATTTTATTAGTCAGAGTTCCAATGTGAACTTCATTGAGATGACATGATTGATCTTTAATCCTTTCAGCATAGTTTATAAACAGCCTGGAAGAAGACCTGAAGGATCTAGCGTGGTCCAAGTAAAATGTCAGGGCTCTACAAAGATCCAAGGTATGGAGTGCTTCCTCAGCCTTAAACAAATAGGGTTTTAGGGAAAACACCACACAAGTAATTGTTTGATTTAGAGGAAAGACTGACACTACCTTAGGCATATATTTAGGATGTGGCTGTGACAGGTTGGATCACAGAACCCACCTTGGGAGCTGCCACCTGATGTGCCAAGACTATTTCTGCCCTTGCTTTTCCTGCCAGCTCGGGACCCCAGCACCCTGTCTTGCTGAGCCAGACACTCCCGTCTGCTCCAGCAAAGACCCAGGGTCTGAATTACATGCCCGAAAGCTGCAGGTTCACAGAAGTGTTCCTGTCTTTAACACTCAGATGCCCAACTACCAATAGGGTCTAAACCCAATAAATCCGTTTTACCCTGTATAAAGCTTACACAGGGTAAACTCATAAATTGTTCACCCTCTATAACACTGATAGAGAGATATGCACAGCTGTTTGCCTCCCCCGAGGTATTAATACATATTCTGTGTCAATTAATAAGTAAAAGGTGATTTTATTAAATACAGAAAGTAAGATTTATGCACCTATTGCATAGAACTGGAAGGGACCCATTGAGTCCAGCCCCCTGCCTTCACTAGCAGGACCAAGTACTGATTTTGCCACAGATCCCTAATTGGGCCCCTCAAGGATTGAACTCACAACCTTGGATTTAGCAGGCCAATGCTCAAACCACTGAGCTATCCCTCCCCCCCCAAGTGATTTAAGTGGTTCAAGTGGTTCCAAGTCCTAACAGACAGAACAAAGCAAGTCACCAAGCAACATAAAATAAAACGTGCAAATCTATGTCTAATTAAACTGAATACAGATAATCTCACCCTCAGAGATACTTCAGCAAGTTTTTTCCTCAGACTGGACACCTTCCAGGCCTGGGCACAATTCTTTCTCCTGGTACAGCTCTTGTTTCAGCTCAGGTAGTAGCTAGGAGATTCTTCATGCTGGCTCCTCCCCTTTTGTTCTGTTCCACACCTTTATATATCTTTTGCATAAGGCGGGAATCCTTTGTCCCTCCCTGGGTTCCCACCCCCTCCTTCTCAATGGAAAGACACCAGGTTAAAGATGGATTCCAGTTCAGGTGACATGATCACATGTCACTGCAAGACTTCATTGCCCACTTGCCAACACACACGTATACAGGAAAGTAAAACACAGCCATCTGTAGACAAATGTCCTGGTTAATGGGAGCCATGAAGATTCCAAACCACCATTAATGACCCACACTTTGCATAATTACAATAGGCCCTCAGAGTTATATTTCATATTTCTAGTTTCAGATACAAGAGTGGTACATTTATACAAATAAGATGATCACACTCAGTAGATTATAAGCTTTGTAATGATACCTTACAAGAGACCTTTTGCATGAAGCATATTCCAGTTACATTATATTCACTCATTAGCATATTTTTATAATACCATATAGACTTCAATGTCACAGTAGCATAGGGGATACTTTGTCCTTATGAAAGACCATGAAAGAAGGATCAGCCAAGAGTTCTGAAACCCTCCTTGCAGAAGTGATTGCCACCAAACATGCAATCTTCATGGATGATACAGGTAATGAAGCTGTAGCCATAAGCTCAAAGGGTGGTCATATCAGTTTGGAGAGAACTAGATTTAAATCTAATGCAAGCACAGGAGCAAAGGAGGATAAACATCAATGAGACCCTTCAAAAAAAATAAAAAAACAAGAGGATGAGAAAAACTAGAAAATCTGTCTAGTGGTGGATGTAATGCAGAAATAGAGGCTAAATGAACTCCAACAGAAGGATCTGAAAGACCTAACAGTTTCAGGTGCAGAAGATAGTCCAGCACATGTGAAATCCCTGTGTGAAGGAACGATAAACTGTGAGACTGCACACAAATGGAAAACTTCTTCCACTTTCTGCATATATGGCTCTAGTGGACTCATTTCTGCTGCCCACTGTAGGGTGACCAGACGTCCCAATATTATCCGGACAGTTCCGATTTTACGGGACTTGTCCCGCGTCCCGACTTTACATTGGTCAGGACGCCCTTTTGTCCCAATATCGGGGACCGTCTGGACCGCAGCTGTGGCGCCACCGTTCACTGCTTCCTGGGGCAGCTCCCGGCGCCCGCCTGCCGGCAGGAGTGCCACATGCTGCTGGGCGGGGCTTGCAGGTGCCAGGAGTGGGCAGAGAGCTCTCCGCCCCCCACACCCGACCCGACCCGCAACCCTAGGAGCCAGAGGGACCAGCCTGCCAGATGCTTCCCAGGACGGGAGCTGCCCCAGGTGAGCACTGCCAGGACTCCCCACCTCGCCCTCTGGCAGGTCCCTCTGGCTCTTAGGGTGGGGGGGCTCTGCATGCTGCCAGCACCTGCAAGCCCCACTCCGCAGCTCCGGAAGCTCCCACTGGCACTTTTCCCGGCCAATGGGAGCCACGGAGCTTGCACTTGTGGCGGGCGCAACACATGGAGAGTCTGGAGACTCCCCTCACCGCTCTCACCCTAGGAGTCCGAGACCTCCCAACGGGGCTGGTGAGTGCGGCCAGGGAAGGGGGCAGGGTGTGATGGAGTGAGTGTCTGGGTAGGGTGTGTGGGGCGCTGGGCTGTGAGGGTGTGCAGAGTGCTGGGTAGTGGAGGAGGTTTGTGTGTTTTGGGGTGTTAGACATTGGGGGACTGGGGGGGTGCTGGGCAGTGGGGGGAAATCTGTGTGTGTCAGGGCACTGAGGGTCTGTGTGAGGCATTATGTAATTGTGGTGGTGGGGCTGTGGGGAAGGGCACTGGGAGGGAGGAAGGAAGGGAAGGAGGGGAAATCTGTGTGTATTGGGAAACTAGCAAGTGGGGGGTTCTGTGTGGGGTGCTGGGCAGCTGTGGTGGGGCTGTGGGTAGGGGGGCGCTGGGCCGGGTGTGTGCGCACAGCACTGTGCATTTGTGGTGGAAGGATTATAGGGGGGCTCTGGGCATAGTGGATCCAGGGGGCGCTGAGCAGGGGAGCTGTGTGGTGCAGCATGGGCCCACCCTCAACAGGAAGGGGCACGCTGGTACCACAAGACCAGGTGGACCAGTGATGCCTCTGGCTCTGGTTGGGGCTGTGCACCTGTGTCTGTCTGTCCCCCGCCTCTCCTTCCCTCGCCCTCCCCCATTCGACCAATGTGTCCTGATATTTCACTCTTGCGATCTGGTCACCGTAGCCCACTGAGATGGTCTGAACCTCACTGGAGCACATCTTCTCCTGGGTGTTCAACCACATATCATCCACACAGTAAGGTGGAGAGATCTGAGGTTGGGATGCAGAAATTTGCCCTGGGTTTGAGACAGAAGATCCTTGATTAGTGTAGAGTTATCTGTGAACAGATACATAGGTAATGTGGATCTGTGAACCAATATTGTCTTGACCATGCCAGTGCAATGAGAACTAAATATGTTTTGTCTTGTTTCAACTTCCTGAGTATCCTCGGAATGAGAGAAACAGGAGGGAATGCATTTAGGAGGTGACCGACCAGAAAAAAAAAAAAGCATCTGTGATGGAACCCAGCTGCAGTCGGCACTGGAGCAAAACATTGTGCATTTGTTGTTGAGGTTGGTCGCAAACAAGTCTATTACTGGGTATCCCCAGCAATGGAAAATCTGGAGGTGAATATTCTTCTTGATTGACCACTTGTGAAAACCCTGCTGATGGAATCTACTAGTGTGTTTCTCATTCCTGAAAGGTGAAAAGCATTCAGGGAAACATTGTTATGAATACACAGATTTCACAGGACAATAGTCTCCAGGCACAGTGGAGACAATCTTGCACCTCTCTGCTTATTCAGGTAAAACATTGTGGTGGTGCTGTCTGTAAGAATTTGCACCGTCTGGTTCTGAATAGTGGGCATAAATTTTTTTCAGGCTCACGAATAGCCCTGAGCTCCAGGACATTTATGTGGAGGGAAGCTTCCTGAGGTGACCAAAGAGTTTGTGTCTGAAGATGACCAAGGTGGATACTCCAGCCTTTAAAGATGCATCTGTTACCAGAGTCATAGTCAGTTCTGGAGATAGAAATGGAATTCCCTTGCGTATGCTTCATGAATCCAACTATTATTTCAGAGACTGAAACACTGAAGGAGGCACACAAATGGGCATGTCCAGAGGATGCTTGGAAGGGCAATATACCAAATGAAGCCAGCCCTGCAGAAAGAGAAGGTGATGTCTGGCGTGCAGAGTTATGTATATGCACAAGACCATGTGGCTCAGGAGCTGAAGGCAGACATGCACTGTTGTTGCTGGGTTGGACCTGAGGCTGTTGGAAAGGGCAGCTATAAATTGATACCCACACTTTTGGAGATAAGCTATGGCTGATCTGACATGGAGGTCTGCTTCTATGAAAGTTATACGTTGAGTGAGTTGTAACTGTGACTTCTGCACATTTAGTTTCAGACCTACTTGGGAGAACACTTGGGGGTATGTCTACACTAAAAACTTAAGTGGACCTATATTAGATTGACTTACAACCACCACAGTAATTACTGCAGTGGTTCATGTCCACACTACCCTCCTTGGGTTGGTTGTGTGTGTTCTCACCAGGAGTGCTTCCACCAACCTAAGGGGGCAGTTGGGGAGCTCAGAGAACGGTCTCATTAATTAATCATTTTTGTTGCCCTTCTCTGTAACTTTTCCAATTCTAATGCTTACAGGCATTTCCCTCTTGTGACTGCTCCTTTTAATTTCCATTTCACTAGCTTTCTCATTCACTAACTTTCTGAAGTTAAATGCTACTGTGGAGGGCTTCATTGGTATTTCACTCCCCTTCCCCCCCCCCCCCCCCCCACAAAGATGTTAAATTTCATTATATTATGGTCACTATTTCTGAGCAGTTTAGCTATATTCACCTCTTGGACCAGATCCTGTGCTCCACTTAGGACTAAATCAAGAATTGCCTCTCCCATTGTGGATTCAAAAACTAGCTGCTCCAAGAAGCAGTCATCAATCGGGTCTAGAAACTATTTCTTCATCCCATCCTGTGGTGATGAGGTGATTGTAGCTAGTCAACATGGCAATAGTTGAAATCCCCAATTATTATTGGATTTTCTATTTTTATAACCTCTCTAATCTCCTGACTATTTCACAGTCACCATCACCATACTGGCCAGATGGTCAGTAGTATATTCCTACGGCTATATTCTTATTATTCAAACATGGAATTTCTGTCCATAGAGATTTTGTTGTACAGCTTGATTCATTTAAGATTTTTACTATATTTGACTCTTTGCTTTCTTTCACAGATAGTGCCACTCCCTGACCAGCACAACCTAGTCTGTCATTCCTAAACATTTTGTACCCTGATATTCTAGTGTCCTATTGATTGTCATCATTTGACCAGGTATCTGTGATGACATGCTGCTGCTTCTGGGAGCTGCTTGAGATAAGCACCACCCGGAGCTTGCACCCCTGACCTTCTCCCACGCCCCAACCTCCAGCTCTGATACCTCTCCTGCCCTCGAACCCCTCAGTGCCAGCCCAAAGCACCCTCTTGCATCCCCAACCCCTCAGCCCCACCCCAGAGCCCACACCCCCAGCTGGAGCCCTCACCCCTCCAGCACCTCCTAAGTGGAGGCATGGCCAGGCAGCTCTGCACGCTGCCCCGTCCATAGGCGCTGCCCCTGCAGTTCCCATTGGCTGCGGTTCCCGGCCAATGGGAGCTGCGGGGGTGGCGCTTGGGGTGGGGGCAGCATGCAGAGACCCCTGGCTGCTCCTACACATAGGAGCCAGAGAGGGACATGCCACTGCTTCCAAGAGCCGTGCAGAGCGGGGCAAGCCCCCGACCCCGCTTAAGCACTAGAGCAGGGCAAGCCCCGGACCCCGGAGGAAGCTCGAGGGCTGGATTAAAACGTCTGGAGGGCCGGATGTGGCCCCCGGGCTGTAGTTTGCCCCCTCCCTGGTCTAACCCTTGCCAAAATGCAGGATTTGTTGTATCTAAACCATCCAAAACAGATGGCTAGCCAGCCTTTTTTTTTTTTAAACCTCCAGTGAAGGAGCTTCCACAACTTCCCTAAGCAGTCTGTTCCATTGTCCTATTGTTCTTACAGTTAGGAAGTTTTTCCTGAGATTTAATCTAAATCTGCTATGCTGTAATTTGAACCCATTGACTCTTATCCTGCCCTCTGGCAAGAGAGAACAACTTCTCTCCATCTTTTTTATAGCAGCTTTTCAAGTATTTGAAGACTGCTATCATGTCCCCGCTTAATCTCCTCTTTTCCAAATTAAACATACAACATAGTTCCTTCAGCCTTTGCTCATATGGCGTGCATTCCATCCCTTTGATCATCTTTGTTGCTTGCCTCTGGATACATTCCAGTTTCTCCACTTCCTTTCTATACATTGGTGAGCAAAATTGGACACAGTACTCAAGCTGAGGCCTCACCAGCACAGAGTAGAGCAGTACTATCACCTTTTGTGACTTGCATGCTATGTCTCTATTAATGCAACCCAAAATTGCATTTACTTTTTGACGATGCCATGCTTGACAGAAGAAGTGAGCACTTCCATTTACGAGGCCTTGAACCAGCACCAGAGGATTTACCAGATGATTTTCAGAGAGCAGTCTGAGACTTAGAGGTAATGTCAGAGCCTGAATGCTTAGAACACTTCAATTCAAATAGAGAAGGGGAAGGATGATGTTTACTCCCAGACTTACGTTTGGAGTCAGAAGTAGCTGGAGTAGCACTCTGAGTTGATTCAGAATCCCCTGGGTCATGACTGGGGCTTGGTTCAGTTGCAGGTCTTATCACCTCCTTCATGAGGTGAACTTTTAAGATGATAGTCACTCTGCTTCTTAGTGTGGTGCAAAAGAAAGTACAAATAGGGCATTTGTCCCCCTTCTGTCCCTCACCCAGAAAAACCAGACAGCTCTTGTGCCCATCTGTGACAGAGATAACAGCTCTGCTCATGGCACACTGTTTAAAACCTGGGGATTTTTTCATAATAAATCCTCCAGGTACTAATAAAGCTACACCTAAACTAACTATCTTACCCTATCCTAAATACTAACTACAACTATACTAACTATACAGAGAACATTTTCCAGAGCTGGCTAACCAAAGCTAATGTTACAGGGGACTCCAACTCTCACCACAGGCAGTAAGAAGGAAGTGAGAAGGAGGTGGTGGACACACCCCTTTTATGCCCTCACCTAAGAACACAAGGACAATAGAGATATATGTGCTATATAGGGGTACAAAAATTTCCCACTCCAGTGCACTGAGCGCACATGCACATCCGGTGGAAAGTATATGTACACAATCACTCGAAGGAAAACTGAACATCCTCCAGACAATCTGCCCACTTCATGCCACATATCTGAACATCTTTCTCAGATGAGTCAGAAATATCATCTTCCCCATGTCCACCAAATGCTATCGACTGGAGATCCCTCTATACCTGTTTATTTTGCTGATACAGGCTAGGTGTCCTTTGGTACTTTGGTCTAGTCTATATTAGAAATATAGCTAAACTGGCAAACCCTCCTAGCGTAGACACAGTTTATATCAGCCAGAGTGCTTTTACCAGTATAGCTCCTTGAATATATAATAAAGCACTTTTTGCTGATGTAACTGCATCTACACTACAGCTTTTGCTGGTTTCAAAGTGGTATCTTTTAAAAAAAAAATCACAACCTAACCAACATTACTATATCAGCAAACGTTTCTAGTGTAGACCTGGTCCTGGGATTTGGAAGTTGAGAAAGGATGAAAAAAAGAGATCTTGTCAGAGGTCCTGAGGAAGTTTGAGGGTTTTACAGTTGTGGGCCGGAGGAGGAGTGGAGTGGGCAGGGTGGAAGACACACACATCTGGGAGAAATGTGGAGAGTATGTCAGGAGAAGGAACTTGGGACAAGGAGGTTCCAAGGCAGTGAGGGGAAGTAGAGAGGAATCTGTTGCAGGTGATGGTTTGCATTTGGGGGGGAGGGGTTATGAATGTGAGGGACTTGAGGGTGGGAGGGATTTGAAAGCTGTGGGTAGTATATGGACACTTTTAAGAGAGTGCAGAGACACATTTTATAGGACTGCAAGCTCTCAATATACACATTTGATGAACTGTGTGTGTGATGATCACCTCTTAGAATATGCCCACACCAGGCTGGTCATCTCACCTCCCCTCAGTTGTCACGGATGACTTTTTGGGTATAGTTAATTATCTTTCTCCCCACATGGTGTCCTTAGGAGGGGCTGATATGTCTTCCCTGCTCTGGGGCTGTGATAAATGAAGGGGGAGATAGCTCCTTTTTATGGACACCCAGCCAGCCAGTACCTATAAAATCCCTCTTAGTAGCTGTTCTCTAATTGCTTTACCTATAAAGGGTTAAAAAGTCTCACTGCTATGCATAGGTAAAAGGAAGTGAGTGGGCACCTGGCCAAAAGAGCCAATGGGAAGACTAGAACTTTTTAAAATTGAAACAAGACTCCCCTTTTGTCTGTCTGTTGTTCTCCGGGGAGAGGCAGATAGGGCTGCAGTTATGCTGTAAGAAGCTTTGGGCCAGATATGAAAAATCGTCAGTATCATACCTAGAAACTACTCATCTAAAACCCCAGATATGTAAGTAGATTAGGAAATGTCTAGGAAGACGCAATTAGGTTTATCCTTTTTATTTCTTTATGGCTTGTGGACTCCTCTGTGCTAACCCCAAATGCTTTTGTTTTGCTTGTAACTTTTAAGCTGAACCTCAAAAAAACTATTCTTGATGCTTAATCCTTGTAGTTACTCTTTTAAAATCTAGCAATAGCCTAAGTTTCCAGATGTATGTTCTTCTTTTTTAAAAAAATAAAATTAATCTTTTTTAAGAACATGATTGGATTTCTGTGTCTTAAGAGGTTTATGCACATGTTGTTTAATTAGCTGGTGGCAACAGCTGATTTCCTTTTTGTTCTTTCTCCTTCTTTTTTTTCTTTTCTTTTCCGGAGGGGGGGGGGTGAAAGGGCTTGAGGGTACCCCACAGGAAGGAATTCCCAAGTGCGCCTTCCTGGGCTCTCAAGGGGGTTTTGCACTTGGGTGGTGCAAGGTAATTGAAAAGCTGTAATCTTGGAAGTTTAATACAAGCCTGGAGTGGCAAGTATTAATTTTTAGAATCCTTGCGGGCCCCCACCTTCTGCACTCAAAGTGCCAGAGTGGGAAATTAGCCTTGATAGGGGCTATGATCATGGGGAAAAAAGCAGTAACCTACATTCCATGATCCTTTCATTAAATAGGAGGAATTGAAGGGTGCTGTTCCCCACACAGAGGAAGAACACAATTAACTGAACCACTCAGGAAAGCTCTCCTCCAGGTATGGGTTTGTGTGTTGTAATCTCAGTCAGATGGTGCCAGCAAGTTACAGTCTCCAACAATAGCAGCCAACAGAGATTACGTCAATAATGAATTAGTTACCTTTTTTTATTTTGAAATTAATATTTGCCAAACCTGTCCTATGCACAAGATCTTACTGAGGACTAATGCCCAAGATTAAAGTGAATTTTTAAGAACAAACTATTCTTAAGATGTACATAAACAATAAAAGGTTAGACCATTTGTCAAAGATGTAAAAAATATTTTTTTAGTTCCATAAATCTAAAACAGCTTGTTAGATTTACTCTAAACTGACCTAAAAAAAGTTATCTTTTGGCCTCAGTCTAAGCAGGGAACATTGAGGACAATAGAAGAGTTTTGAAAAAGTTTAAAGTGGATGGAAAATTGGGCTATGAATGGAAACATCTTTCAACCAAAACTATGATTTCACTCCCATGACACACATAATTAAATCACCTATGCAACTATTTTGGGAGTAACCTTAACAAACTGAATCAATAATCAGTATCAAAGAGTATCAAAGAAAAAATTGGTCACTTCCAGCTCATTTCCAAATATATTATTAATCATAACATCAACACACATTTATCATGTGTCAAGTTTTTTCAAATGAGATACACAACAATTACTAAACATTCAGCTGTAATACTTAGTCACTCAAGTCATGCCTTCCAGTCAGGGATGAGGTACACTTACAGCACACTGTGAGGAAGCCTGCGCTCATCACTACCACTGTACTCAATACAGGAATAAAATAAGACTCACTCCCAGTGCCTTAGCCTTCAAAGACACTACATTCTTGACTTGAATCTGAAAAAAATGCAAAGCTACTTTTCAAAGGGGTGAACAGCATCATCCAAGAGGAGAGTTCCTAATGCAAAACTCACTATAATAAAACCCTATTACATACTGTACATGGAACCAATGTAGAAATAATATAAAGGTATTTTTAGTTTTAAATCTTAAATGACACTTTTTTTAAAAGAGTGAAAGCATAATTGATGTTCATGCTTATTTACCTGAGACGCCACAATGAGCATGATCATAGAGATGTCGTTGGTGCATGGCAGACTTCTTGTAAATAACATGGGGACGACCACTTTCATAACTAAAATGATTGGAATTTTCAGTTATATTCCTTAAAGGCTCAATGAAATACTCTTCATCTTCTGTAGCAATAACGCCATGCTTAAAGGAGAATAAAAAGACAAACAAAAGCAACTAGTTACTGTTTCTCTGCAAATATCCTTCATTATAAGACAACATACTAAACAGAGCAAACTCCAGCTTTCCTCCCATTGAACTCACAGCAAAATCCCCATTGACTTCCATGGGAGAAGGAGCGGGCTCTTATTAGCAACACAAAGAGAAAATGAGGAAGAAATTACTGCCTTCCTTCCTCAATTCTTTCCCACCATTTTTGGCCAGATGTGGTAAGACAGCAAGAGACATTTTTGGTGTGTGACAATCAGCCTTTTTTTCCCCTCATGAAACAATCTATTGACAAAGATGTTCCAGAATTATATGATTCATATCCATTAAAAATGATGCCAAGCCAAAATGGCCTTGTTCAAAGAGTGAACACAGTGTCTCTCTATGATGGCATACCAAGAGATGTTTTAATGCAACACATTGCATCAAAAGAGAAAACTTACATAACAGATTTATTTTAGGCAAATATTATTCAATGAAACCACTGTGTTTTGTATCCAAATGCTGAATTCTAACACTATATTGCACTTCTTTAGGCTCAAATTAATAACATTCATTAATTTACACTATTTATGAGGTACTTTTTAAATATACATTTTTACCTCAGAATTCCACTACAGATCTTAGGCAGATCATGATTGTAGCAGATTATTCACTAGTTTGGATTCTCCCCAGGAAACTGATCATTTTTCCAAATTTTATAATGCATGAGAGAAGTCCTTTTATTCTTCATTACTTCCATGTTTGCAATCTCAGAGTCTCATGAAAGGGGAAGTGGTTAAGGAAGGAAAGGAGACATGTCAGGCCAACTCCACAAATTCCTACATGCCTTAATATGTGGATTTTCAGCCATTAAAACTGAATTTAGAAGAAATAACTCCAGCTTTGAAGTTCCTTTGTATGTGGAAACACTAGGGAATTGCCTTATAGACATAATTCCACACTATATCTGCCAATCTGAAGATTCCAGTCCCTACATCAACACCTAAGGGCTTTGGAATTGATGACAATCTTTACAATACGAGAGAGAGAAGTATGGAACAGCAAGAGGATTGGGAAGCAGGAAGTTTCAAATTCTAACCCTGGTTCTGTGGTCTTAGGCAAGTCACTTAGGAACTGATACTATTTACATTAAAGGCATTATAAAGACTATCTTGAAGTCAACCAGAGTTAGACATAGTTTTAAATAGTCCATTTGGTATGTCTACACTGAAGGAAAAAGAACCACACTGCAGCGGGTCTCAGAGGCTTGGTCTACAGACTTAGGCTTGAGGGGCTTGCACTACGGTGCTAAAAATAGCAGTATAAACATTCCTGCTTAGGCTGGATGTTGGGCTCTGAGACCCACCCACCAGGTGTCTGTAGACCCTGTCTCTGAGACTCGCTGCCACGGGTTTTATTTTGCAGTGTAGACATGGTCTGACTATTTAACTGAGCATACTCAGCATCTCCCAGGTGGTGCTCAGAACCTCTATTTTCAAAAATTAACACATAAGCTATTGTGTCTCAGCAGGCAGTGTAACATGCATACAGCAAGATTGTAAGGGGTCATTTTACAAGGCTGTAACGTTCACCTAATGACTTATAAAAACTGCCAGCGGTACCCTGTACATTTGCACATCCATATTTCAGTAGTTTGTATATAGCTTGTGAAGTGCTGTGGGACACTTTGGAAAGAAAGGTGCTTTACATATGTACCTTATACATTTATTTTCAAAGAATATGAGCACATATCCTAAACTGCACACACAGCTTTCAGTTGCCTTTTCCTACATGGAAACCATTACCATAAATGCTCCTCTTCTACAGTAGTTTTCACTACATGTTCACTAAACTGAGTTACTTCACAAAAGAAATAACATCTGGGCTCAAATTTAGCCAGCATATGCTGGTTCCAGACCTCTTCCATACCACCTTCTTCTTGTTCCACATCTAAGGCTAAGTCTACACTGGGGGGTGATCGATTTAAGATACGCAAATTTAGCTACGTGAATAGCGTAGCTGAATTCGACGTATCCGAGCCGACTTACCCCACTGTGAGGACGGCAGCAAAACGACCGCCGCAGGTCCCCCATCGATGGCGCTTACTCCTACCTGGGCTGTTGGAGTACGCGCGTTGATTCGGGGATCGATTGTCGCGTCCCGACGAGATGCGATAATTTGATCCCCGAGAGATCGATTTCTACCCGCCGATCCAGGCGGGTAGTGAAGACAAGCCCTAAGTTTTCATTTAAAATAAAAATGAACGGCTAAATTCACAAAAGGGGCTCAAGCACTTAACTACCCTTTTAGGCACCTAAGTACAACATTTAGGTGCCACTGGCATTCACAACCCCCCCACTCAGCTATTACCTAACCTAAAGTCACTGTGTTTCCACCAATAAAAATCCTTGCAACATTTCTGCCAGTGGGCATGTGCAAAGCCACCAAAATCCTGACATTTCCAAGCTGCTCAGCATCTAATGCTCATCTAAGCTCAAGCAGGATTCATAAGCTAGACATTCCCCTTCCTGACTTGGCTGTTGGGCCCAATCCAGTAGGCATGCTCTGAGTGTGCCTAACCCACACCAGACAAACAGGAGGAAATGGTGGCCACCCCTTATATACAGTAGGCCAATAGTTAGAGCACTCACCCAAGATTGTGAAAGATCCAGGTTCAAATCTCTCTTCCTCCCCCAATTCTTAAGAAGGACTTAAACCCAGAGCTTTCAGCTACATGCCCTAACCGCAGGGCTATGGCATCATTCTCACTCACTAACTGCTCACACAGCTTTCAGTTGCCTTTTCCTACATGGAAACATGTGAGTGACAATTGAAGTATGTCATACAAAATGATACAGGAGCGACTGAAAAAGACCCATTCAAGAATATCCTCCTATAGCCAGTGGTTGAGGGGGGAATCCTTCACCTAGGAGGTAGAAGACTTAGGTTCTAGTCTTCGCTTTTAATCTGGTCAAAGCGGCACTTCAGGATTCCAGCATCCGAGATGAGTGCTCTAATCACTAAGCTAGTGGATATACGCAGGGTAGCTGCAGCTCCTCCTCACTTTTTCTTTAGAAAGCACTGACCTGGCTTAGGTGCCTAACTCCGGGCGGAGGTTCATGATCGGGCATCCCAAGCAGAGACAGATGCCTCACTTCCTTTGAAGGGTGGGGCTTAAGCAACACCCCTCCCCTCAGCATTTCCTATTGGCTAGCTTAGGCAGCTCCCCGTTCAGCATGCTGGCTTCTGTAAATCCTTGTTTTAGGCACCAACACATAATGTAGGGAGCTTAAGAGCCTAAGCTGAGGTTGTGAATTCCACTAGGCAGCAGGTTGCCTAAAGGTTAGATGCCTATATCCCTCTTATAAATCTAGCCCTAAAGCCTGGTGTACACTTAAATTTAGGTTGACATATCCCTGATAGACATAGCTATGTCAAGCTAACCTCCAGTGTAGATAACCTCCAGCTATGTCTCTGGAAGAATGCCTCCACTAATCTATCTACTGTCTTTCGGGGAGGCAGTGTTCCTACACTGATGGAAAAAACCCTTTTGTCACAGTAGGCTGTATCTATACTATGGGGTTATGCCAGCATAGTTACGGTGACGTATCTATGCCAGTATAGTCCACATAATGTATAAACTGAGTCTCTAGCTGTTATATGGTTGCTGAGATACACTAGGGTCATGTTTTTGAGGCTAACAGATGGAGTGATATCTGCCTGTGTTTACAGAACCTAAATCTGAAAGGCAAGATCTGTTCCATTCATTTCAAAGGGTACTAACTCAAATATTAATGATAACACTTCAAATTTCAACATTAATTCACTGCTCAATGCATGTAAGAAAAGAGAGAGAAAATAAATACTACAAAGATCTGCAATCTACTGTGAGTAAAAAACCATAGCACCACCAGTGAGTATTGCCATACTTTTCTACCTCAAATCAAGAAATTCAACAGTACGTATCTGGCCTAGCCTATACATAGGTTGCACTGGTTTAACTAAAGTTTAGTTTTTAAAGTGATTTTGTTAAACAAGGACAAAAACTCTGTCTATATATCATGTTAAGCCTGGTGTATATCATTTAACTTGCATCAATAAATTTATATATGCAAACTAAACAGTTATAACCAGTTTGATACAGGTGTACCCACACAAGGGGTTTGCAGTGATTTAACTAAATTGATTTTGAAACATATTTTAGATAAACCAATGCAGCCTCCGTACATAGTCAATGACTATATCAACAAGAATACAGAACAATTATGATCTTTGCAATATTAGAAAGTATATGCATTTAGAAATGTTTCCAGTTTGTACACCTTTAGTCAGTTTTGGCTAATGAATTCTAGGAATTGTGCTATTACATCCGAAGTGAAACTTTAAAGCACACTTTGGGCCTGCCCTTCCACTCCTTAGTCAGGCAAAACTTGCACTGACAGCAATAAGAAGCTTCTTTGAATAAGGAGTGTTAGATTGAGCTGACCATTAAGTAATTAAACTTTTTTATGTTTTTTAATTAATTTTTCATTTTGTGTTTTCTATTCTATTTCTATTCTACATAGGTTTTTATACCATATTCATCACCAAAGAATGTGAGTGCCTTCCAGTAATGCACTAAGCAAAATGACTACACATATGTCACATGTTGTTTGTTCTCTCATCCTCACCCCAGAAAGAAAAGCATGTGGAG
Source organism: Trachemys scripta elegans (assembly GCF_013100865.1). NCBI lineage: Eukaryota > Metazoa > Chordata > Testudines > Emydidae > Trachemys > Trachemys scripta. The sequence continues at coordinate 38,253,487 of NC_048303.1, forward strand.
TGGGGAGTCTTGTTTTGGTAGGGTGTATTTTTGCTTGCTTGAATATATACAGTACATGAGTTAAACCTCAAGGTCAAAACACGAGTAAAGATCATCACAATGTAAAAGTGACCTCTAAGAAATTTAATAAAATGTTAATCAAGGTAGTTCTTTAACTGATGAAACATCATCAGCATAGCATATTCTTAAGCATCATTTGGAGGAAGAGATGGTGATCTGGAGAGGGACTGGCACATTGTGGAATCTAAACAAGGCCATTTTTATAGACTCAGTGTCCTGCTTACTCTTGTTTGGGGAGAGGCAGCCAGCATATATTTCTTAAGGGTATGTCTACATCACCCGCCGGATCGGCGGGCAGCGATCGATCCAGCAAGGATCAATTTATCGCGTCTAGTCTAGACATAATACATCAACCCCCGAGCGCACTTCCATCGATTCCTGTACTCCAGTGCCACGAGAAGGACAGGCAGAGTCGACAAAGGAGTGGCAGCAGTCGACTCACTGCGGTGAAGACACCACGGTAAGTCGATCTAAGTACGTTGACTTCAGCTATGTTATTCACATAGCTGAAGTTGCATAACTTAGATCGATCCCCCTCCCCCCCAGTGTAGACCAGGGCTAAGCTGATGGAACTTTGTTAAATTTTTTTGCAGATCACCATTAATAAACTTAATTTATGGCTTGCAATTAAAGCTGTCTATCTAATGGAAAAGAAGTATAATTTTACTAATAAAATAGTTTTTCTTAGGGTTTCAACCACTTTCTATTATAAAACCCTAATTATGGAGAGGCTACCATTTCTCCATAATGGGTGATACTCTATTTTAGCCCCCTATAAACTTCAGCTTTGAACACTGGTTTGGCCTGAAAATTGTCAGATATCTGTGAAGGCAAAAGAAAACATTTTTGCCCAGGGAGGGTAGGGGAACCACATCACAGTGTTTTTGAATTACGGATTACTCAAAAATTACCATGATTTCAAATATTGTCTTTTTAAATGTTTTTGTCTTTATCTAGTTTACTAACACTCCTTCAAACTTTCCATGTGGTTAAAATTCCTTGAAAAAACTCAAGTGCTGTCTATATATGGAAAAATATTTCAAAACTAAAAAAAATATATGGCTTTTCTGGATAGTTTTGGTCCAATCCTGTTCCTACTGAATTCAGTAATAGTTGTAAACCCAGTCCTGTACCTGCTGAAAACCTATTTCCTTGTTTTTATGAATTTGAGGTTTCTAAATGATGTTATAGGTAACTATGTTGTTTGGTAGCAATCTTAACTGGGTTTTGAAACAAGTTTTTTGGGAGAAGGTGTTTGTACGAGTTACCATTTAAAATATACCTATTACAAAAATATTATGGATGACATAATTTTCTCCATCAGGGGTAAAGCATAGAATTAATATCTGACTTTTCATATCTTCCTGAAGAAGCCCAACATGTTGCTTTTCTCTTGTTCTTCTGTGAGGACCAGACATGAATAAATAACGTATTTCTATGTATTAGGCTATTTCTAGATTACAAGCTAGGAGTATGATTCCCCTGCTCATGTACAGATACTCACACTAGCTCTCACAGAGCTAGCCACTGCTGCTACCTGTGCTACTACAGCTACCCTGCTATTTAGATTCACGCTATGTTTGTGCACATGAGCAGGGGAATCACCTCACCAGCTGCTACTGTAAACGTAGGCATAGTTTGCTCCTTGTATTGACTTTGCTCTTTCTGAGACTTTCTAATCCACACATCTAAAAGCATTTTAGCAACTGAGTAAATAGTAGCTTTCCTACTTTAATTTGTACACATATGTATTGTTGCTTGACAATAATGGAAGCTTCCTACACAATTTTCCACTGAAAGTTACAAATGTGCCAACATAAATACAGCTCCACCCACTCCTCAACCGTTCTTGCACAGTACATAGATAGTTGCACATTCATGCTGCAAATGACTATGTTTGTATGTGTGCGCTCATTTCCCAGTAATTACATACACACACAGGACAGCCTTTATAGGATCTTGTGAAAGCTAAGCCCACACACAAAATACCCATTTCCATCAAAGGGAACTCCACTCAGACAGATCTAGAACAGGATATGGTCTGGGTTTTAATCTTCATAAATCAAATAATATTTTTAAATGTCATCCAAAGTGTCATATTTAAAATTGATTTCACATCTATGAAAATATTTAGTTGTGTTAAATGGTAATTACTTTAAAAGATGGACAAGGCGGGTGAGCAACTCAACATGAGCTCCCAGTACCAGATGCTGTCACAAAAAGGGCCAATGTGATCCTTCAGTTTATACACAGGGAAGTAGTAAGGAGGAGTATAGAGAGGATTTCTCCTCTGTATACTGCATTGTTGAGACTGGCACCAGAATACCATGCACAGTTCTAGTCTCTGCATTTTTAAAGGATGTTGCTTGACAACGGTGCAAAAAGGAGTCTAAAAAATGATTCCGAGGCTGGAGAAAATGCCTTACAGTTAGAGACTTAAAGAACTGCTTAGCTTATCAAAAAGAAGAATGAGAGGTGACTTGATCAGAATGGGATCAAGTGGGAGAAAATACCAGGTACTAAAGGATTCCTTAAACCTAACAAAGAAAGACGTAACAAGAACCAATGGCTGGAAGCTGAAGCCAGACAAATACATATTGTAAATAAGGTCCACATTTACCAGTGAGGGTGATTAACCATTGAAACAGACTACCAATGGAAGCTGTGGATTCTCCATTTCTTGATGTCTTCAAATCCAAGCTGGATGCCTTTCTGGAAATTATGCGTTAACCCAACTTTAGTCAAATACAAGTTATTGACCTCAATGCAAAAGTAACTGGGTGAAATTTAAGTGCCTGTGATATGCAGGAGGTCAGACTAGATGATCTAATAGTCCCTTCTGGTCTTAAACTCTATGAATATGAATCCTATGAAATGTTAGGATAGAAGAAATGACAGTATATAATATTACTCTCTGTTTGCACTTCTAAACAGGGTCTTTATGAACTTAGTGTGTGTTACTTTGAAAATGACAGGTTGTAATAAACAAAAAATATTTTTCTTACAACAACAGAATGAGGCTTTCCTGCCATTATACCTTGGAAGTAGCTCAGTAAGAACATCTCCCCTTACTCCATTAGAGACTTCTTTCTCCATATTCATGACATGTTTACTAAAGTGAGACTTTAAACTGAGACTCTTGGAAAAGGAATAATTGGTCACCTGTAATTCTGTTTCCCTGAAGATATCATTTGACTGTATTCCTATTCTTGGCTCTCAGCTTGCCAGCCTGGGACAGGGTAGAATTGTCTCAAAGGCATCTGGGCCTCTCAGGCACAGCCTTATTCTAAGATCAAATGCTAGTGCCTCAATACCTTCAAGAACATTTTGTTTTAGTTCCTTGAGGAGGGGAAAAACAAAGCTCCTCACATTCAAAATATAATAGATACCAAAGACTATTTGTGATAGGAGGAAACTTTCAGGAAAAAAAAATTAGTAATTGAAAATGTAGGCCCATCCACATATCTAAGAGGAGGAAGGCATGTGAAGTAGGAATTCAAACAAATGACCTCTCCAGAGAAGCAGAATTGTCAATAAGTAATTATTCTTTCTTTATCACACTGACTTGGTTCCTACTCTTAGAGGCTAAAAACCACAGGACAATCTCCAAAAACCCCAGTTTTAGAGGAATAAAAGAAACTATACAAAATAGTTTCAGACAGTCCAGAGAATGATGGAGACTTCCCAAATTTCCCCCAAAAAAACAGATGCTGGGAGAACTAGAAGCAGGGCAAGATTAAGGCACAAGCTAGAGCCTCAGCTCCTGCAGATTTGTGATTACAGTAGAATGTAAGCTTTCAATGTAAGAAGGGAAGTTTCTACTCTCAGTGGTGGGAAGGAAAAGTTTGAAAATATGACGTGACTGTAACTGATTCAGTGACTTCTGCCTGAAATGACAGAGAGCCTGAAAAAATAGCTGTGGGATGGGTTCATCTGAACGGAGTGTTAACTCCAAAACCCACTGCTCTGGAGGGCCCTGCCAACATCATCCAGCAAAGGAGTCTCTGTGTGGCAGGAGACGTGTGCAGTGAGCCCAGCCAAGAGTGCAGTGAGATATCCCAACAGCTGAAGTGTAAGTTCTGGAGGGTCCCCACCTCTTTTAAAGAGAAGGGGAAAGAGAGCCTTACTTCCACCCCTGCTCCTTCTTCTGGGGAGTGAAAGGAGCCCCATAACACTGTCTCAGCCTTTCTGGGAGGGGTAGTGGGCTTTGTGACACTGCCATTCGAAGTAGGAGACATGACCCTGGTGAGGGGCAGGCCCACAAGAGAATAGGCCTTGAGAATCCCTATCTGTGGTGTGCTTGGGGACCCAGAATTATCTTAATCCAGCCCTGGTTGGAAGAAATCCTGAACAAGCATCAATAGCCAGACACCAAAGATAATGAATTAAACGGGAAACCTGACACTTAAAGTTAGGCGTCAATGCTCTGGAAGCACAGTGTGCTGAGAAGGTCAAACTACTGACAAAACACTGAGACTATCAACCTACTGAGAAGCCAGAGGAATGTCTGAGGGAAGTGACAAGGCCAGTGACCAACAGACACCTGCTGAAGACACTGGAGCATGTGAACCATGCAAGTCAAAAGGAGCTCCCTATCTCAAGGAGATGCCAATAACCTCAAGATGTCCCCAGCTATGCAGCTAAAAGTTTTGAAGGAAAGCTAGCACCGGCGAATGAGATGGCTAGAGGAGAAATCAAATGTTATAGAAATGGTGTTAACACCAGTGTCAAAGTCTGTAGGCGTGGCAGACAACAGGGATCATCTGCAACGACCCCAGCTCTGACAGGGAGCTTGTGAGCTGGCCAAGACCAGACAGGAACAAAAATGGAATGTCCAGAAGGGCTCTGAGGCACTGTCAGTTGATCTCAAAATGAGGTGAGCCAGCCTGTGCCTCAAAGGGCAAACATTTCTGAGTGTCGGGGCATTCGGGCATGTACACTAGCAAGCTGAGACCCAAGAGTGGAGCTGCAGTCACTACAGTATCTTTAGAATACAATCTACATGCCGATAACTCAGTGTATTAGCATAAGACACATCCTTAAAGATGAAAACACATCCTTACAGATGAACTGCAAAGGTAAAGTGAAATTGAAGTTAAGCCCAGAAACATGTATTGTATGCCCCCACTCACCAGGCTGTGGATGCATTTAAACACAGAAATACATTTTAACTAAGCTTCTTACATTTGACTTTCCCTCTTGAAATCCTTCTGGGGGAGAAGTGCCCCAGAATGCATCACTCAGATAACACAGATACAATTAGCTAAGTGAACATCAATCTATCTAGTGAGCTAGGTTATCATATGGCACTCTGTACTGTAATAGTAGACTTTTGTTATCAATGAATATCACAGGATGTATTATTCTATGACACCTGCAGGGGAAGAAAGGAAGTGCTCAAAGTAATTCAGAGAAAAAAACATTTCAACATTCTGCACCTAATACAATAAAATCCTAATCTTTGTTGGGGGCCTCTACAGGCTACTGTAATAGAAACAGTAAAATAATAATATTTTTGCAGTGGATAATAGCAATATGTATTTTAAAATTTACTACAGCACTCAGTAGACTCTTGGTTTAGTACTTCCCAGTCATGATCTTTTATTTTATCACTTTGTAATTCCCTAGCCTATTGTTATTTTTAGGCTTCAATTATAGTATTAGGGGGTAAGACTTTTTCCATATAAGAACTAGTGCTGAATGACCAAGAGTTTCATCAACAATGAGAGAATTTTTTTTCAAAAACCATTGTAAATACTTGGATTTCTAACACTACTGTTACTTTAAAGCACTTTTATTTGATTTATAAATATAAAGATCCTGTAAAAAATGTAAATAATTACTGTGGCTTTTCTATTTGCAAAGGATTCTGTTTTCCTGTTCACTCCTTGGAACTGTAGCACAGAAGACTTGAAGGCCAGAGAGTTTTCCTTCCTCATTATTTATTTCAGGCCTTTTGGACACAATACTGAGAGGTGCTATACACCCTGAACTGGAAGTTCATGCCAGTCAGTCAATTGCAAAAGGCACTCAGCACCCATAAGACCAGACAATTTTATTCCTGGAGTTTGCAACAGTCCTGACAAATCTAATCTCACTCCATAACTAATCTTGCAGCCCTAATACAGGCACTGGCAGCACTAAAATTTTGTCTGAAATAGGACTACAGGATTGGGCCTTAGTACTTAGAATAAGTACTTTTCCTCAGGAGCCAGAATTCAGTTCCTTGCCTTTCTGTGTGTTTGCTTCTTGCAGGAACTCAAAGAACATGAACATATGCTAATTAAGTTCTTCCTCTATATTTTAAAGGGGAAAGTACACTAAAATATATAACATGCACTTACCAGACCATTGCAGTTGCTTAAAGCCACTTTAGTTGTGCTATGTTGGTCTTGCAAATATCCTGTGTAATGACAGTGGTCTAACAAATCATGTTTCCATTTAGGTCCATCTTTCCCCCAGTATTCTACTGTAAAATGTTTGGACACCAAATCTGTGTTGAGAATCAGGTTTAAATGAAAGTGCTTGCCATAGGCAGAAAGTTTAAAAAATAATTTAGATGCTTGGTCATAAAGGTCTGTACTCCTCTTCCTTCTGCTTGAGGGTTCATCATCTTTCACAGTAAAGCTGAGGAAGGCTCCATTTTGATCAACCCTTATTGGGACTGTTAGTTGGTAATGTTCAAGGTAAGACAGGAATTCCTCTTTGTAATCACAAGGTAAGCCAGTCCAGGAAATGGGCATAAAAGAAAAGAAAATATAACAGGAAACAACAAGTAGTAGTATAAACATTAACCACAGTTGGCTAAATCCCATCACCCTCATGAGTGAAAGTTGAATTCAGGTATATGCAAGGTGAAAAGCTTTGCTAAATAAAATCAAGGAAAATATTCTATTTTTAGAAAGAGTCAGCAAAATTCACGCAGGTCCCTGTTAATTTGATGTCACTAGAAATGAAAATATTTCAAATTCACTATATATTTTTCCTATTTAACCTACTATGTAAACATTTGGGGCTACATTCTACACTGTGAAGAATGTACATCTACCAATGATTTCATTTAAAGACAAAAACTATTAGATCCACCTGCGAAAATAAAAACAGTTGCAATGAAAAACTATCTTTGCAAAAACATTTAAATATATCCTCATTTCACTAAAAAAGGCTACAAATGCAAATATTTCAAGATATGTTTTAGACTCTTATAGTTTCTGCAATTTTAAAAAATGTTTATGAGAACATGGCCAGTCTTTAATGTGCTATTCTCTGCACCTTGAAATCTTTAAGCCATAATTTGAGGACTTCAATGGCTCAGACACAGGTTTGATACAGGAGTGAGTGGGTGAGATTGTGTGGCCTGCAGGAGGTCAGACTAGATGATCATAATGGTCCCTTCTGACCTTAAAGTCTATGATTCTATGATTAAATTTAATTTGCGGGACTTTGTTATAGTTAAAGTTAGAAATAAAAGAAATTAAAACATCAATCTCAAGATACACTTTGACCTAATGGGTTTCTCTGTAAATGAACTTTCATCATAGGTGCTGGAACTAGGAGTGCTGGGGGTACTGTCACACCCCCTGGCTAGAAGTGGTTTCCGTCATATACAGGATTTACAGTTTGGCTCAATAGCTTTCAGCACCCCCACTATACAAATTGTTCCAACACCCCTGACTTTCATGATAAGAAATCATGAGAAAACTACATAAGTGTCAATATGATTACTAGCTATTTAGATAACAATGGCTTAGGAAAGCATTACCTGAAATTAGTGCAAAAGGGATATATCTTTCCAGCTATAAAAGTGGGACCCCTACCTTGAGAATTATATGAAAGCCTGTTGTCACTGTGAAATTCCGATGAAGCCATGACTAGGCTCAAAATCCAGGTCAACGTCTTCCACAAAATTTCCATAATTTAGAAAAACAGAAAGGGTTTGGGGTTTTTTGGAGGGCTACCTATGTGCTATAGAGTTAACTCCACTCCAGAATCGCACCATAACAGGGATATTTATTTTATATTTCTTCCAAAATAATTATTGGATGTTCCACTTTTTGACAGGTACTCTTTTCCAACAACCTGTGCTTTCTTCTATATCTGCAGTCATTTTCTCAGTTCAAAAACAAGTATGTTGTAAAATTCCTTTAGATATCAATAAGGTGTCAGACTTGATAGTTATTAAACTTTGTCCATTTCTTTACCTGAAAAAAAGAGAAAAAAAGGCATATCAAAGTAAGGTCTACTTTAAATTGGAAGATCTATACTGCAAAAATGCTATCCAAGTGTCATGAATTACTACATAGTTGGTAATCAGATTTGAACATTGTTGCTTGTATGGTCTAAGGCCCCAATCCTGCAGAAACTTATACACACACTTTAAGCACATGTCATTCTTATTGAATTCAGTGGAACTACTTATCCAATTGACGTATGTAAGTGTTTACGGGATCAGGGCTTTAACAAACATTTACAAAGCCAAACATATTGCTTTAAATATAAATGCTTGGCTCACTGTAGTCAGTGCAATGTTTTGATTGATTTCAATAGTGGATAATTAGACCCAATATGCTGGCAGACAAAGGAAGAACCTGGAATGCATCATAACGTTTTCAGACAGAGAAATGTGTGGTTATCTGATCTACAACATGAACGTTATTGTTATTATTATTCATTCAGGGCTCACCCTGAACCCCTTATGCAGGCAAAATTCAGTTTAACTTCAATGGAAGTTTCCCATGTGTTTCTGCTAGAGAATTAAGTTAATCATTTGAAATTATTAATTGCATTAATTTTGTGTTTTAAATATTAACAAAGACATTTTGTACATACAGCTCATCATTTAATGTATTTGTACATACTTTAATAATTTTAGTATGCTGGGAACTGTACAAATTGTTGATAATGACACATTACAATTTACCCATTATTTTGTTTTGAATAAAATGCTGGTCTTAAAATTTTATACAGCAATCTGTAACACCTGCCTCACACTGGGCTCTGTGGGTCCACCAGTAGTCACAACAAAACACATGAAAGGTTGAAAACATCTTAAATAAAAATACCCAACACCATATGAAGTCACTCTGACATCTACAGCTGGAAGGAACTTATGTTACCTCAGAATTGTAGCAAAACAGAAGGTCTGCTCTTACAGCTTTTACTCACACAGAAAGTCCTATTGAAGTCAATGGAATTACTTGCATGAGTAAAGTTTACAGAATCAAGATCATAATGTCCAGCACAGTTCAAAGTGTATGTAACAGGTAGCTTAGAGGGCCAAGCGGCCTAGTGGTTAGAGCACATGGCTCTCAGCCCAGTTTGGTTGAGGAGACTCAGACTTTAAGGCCAGGGGATGGTAGGGGGACCCAGGCCCTCCCGCTCCACCGGGTCCCAGTCCAGGACCCTGTGTACATCAACCCCGTAACAGGGCAAGGCCCTCCCAGCAGGGAGTCAAAATCCGCTATCCTGGGTTACTTCCTACCAGTCTGTTTAGTTTGGTGCATGGTCCTGCTAGTCCAATTTGCTGGGCAGCTTGCTTCCTATAGGGCCCCTCGTGGGTCTTGGGCAGCCCCTTGCCACAATCCCAAGCTCTTTGGGGCAGGGCAGCCAGAAGTTGGTGAGGGCGAGCCCTGCAATGTCACTGGGGTTCACTTACTCAGTTACCTCAGGTGCTGGAGGGTCCTAAGTCTTCCTCACAATCTCCCTTGTCTGGGGAGACAGCGTTTACTGCCTGGGGGCTTCCTTGGCTGGCGGGCTAGTGCTCCTTCCTCTCAGGTAGGGAGGCAGCTGGCTCCTGCCTCTTTGCCAAACTGAGCCCCGAAGTGAGCTAGGCTCTCTCCTTTTTTCCCCGCTCCAGGCCTGGCATTGGCTGCAGGTATAACAGGGCAGAGTTAGTTGGGCCCAAAGACTCTCTTTAACCCCTGCTGTGCTGGTTGGTAGTTTCTCTGCTTCATCACAGTGTACAACAAATTTCTCAACAAACTCAACATTTAGTTAGGTCAATTTATTTATTAGCACTGTAGTGAAGACTAGCCATGTTCTGTAGCCAGTGTTTAAATTGTAGCTAATTATTGCTACATATTATACACATTATATTGTTATTTTAGCTTTCTTCTCAAAATAGCATATAGTATTTAATTATGGTATGATGAGGAAATAACAGTGAGATTAAAGGATACTTTTCAAGTAAATGGCAAGCCTAAACTAGTAAGGTTTTTTTCAGAAAGAACAGGGGGATTTAGTGTTGTAACTCATAGATTTTAAGCCCTGAAAGGACCATAATGAGCATCTGATCTGACTGCCTGTATAACACTGGCCTTAGAATTCATTTAGAAACATGTTGTTTATTAAAACCACTTGGTTAAACTACAGTTTATGTTTTAGATAGTTAATCTTGATTTGAAGATTTCAAGAGATGATAAATCCACCACATTCTTAGATAAATTGCTCCAATGGTTAGTTACCCTCAGTATTAAAAAGTGTACCTTACTTCCAATTTGGATTTGTCTAGCTTCAATATCTAGCCACTGGATTATGTTCTGTCTTTGTCTGTTATTAAAGAGCCCTCTAACTATCTGAAATCTTCTCCAATGCAGGTACTGATAGACTCTGATCAAATTGCCTCTTAATCTTCTTTTTGATAAACTATGGCTCCATCAGGAGTCCTTTAAAGACCTGAAAATCAAGAAGGAATCCTAAAAAAGTAGAAACAAATGGACAAATTGCTAAGTAGGGAACAAAATAATAGCACAAGTATGTAGGGGCAAAATCAGAAAGGCTAAGCCACAAAATGAGTTACACCAAGCAAGGGACATAAAAGGTAATAAGAACAGGCTCGTTAAATACATAAGAAGCAAGAGAAAGATGAAGGAAAGCGTAGGTCCTCTACTTAGCAGAGAAGGATCACTAATAACTGATTAAATCAAGAAGGCTGAGGTGTTTAATGCCTATTTTGCTTCAGTTTTCACTATAAAAGGTTAATGGTGACTAGATATTCAACATAATTAATATTAACAAGAAGGAAGGAACACAAGCCAAAGAGAGAAAGAACACATTAAAGAATATTTAGACAAGTCAGATGCATTCAAGTTGGCAAGGTTTGATTAAATTCATCCTAGGGTAGTTAGGGAACTAGCTGAAGCAATCACGGAACCATTAGCAATTATCTTCAAGAACTCATAAAAGACAAGTGAGGTCCCAAAAGACTGGAGAAGGGCAAATGTTGTACAGATCTTTAAAAAGGAGAATGAAGAGACTCAGGGAATCTCACTTTTAATACCTGGAACAAATTATTAAATAATTTGTAAGCACATAGAGAATAATAGAGTTATAGCACTGGCCACCACAGATTTGTCAAGAACAAATCTAATTTCCTTCTTTTATGTGGTTTCTGGCCTAGTGGATGGGGGAAAGCTGTAGACATGATATCTCTTGATTTTGTAAGTCTTTTAACACAGGCCCAGATGAGATTCTCATAAGCAAACTAGGGAAATATTGTGAATTAAATTTCTATAAGGTGGGTGCACAACTGATTGAAAGACTATATTCAAAGAGTAGTTATCAATGATTCTCTGTCAAACTTGGAGGATGAATCTATTCCAGGGATTGGCAACCTTTCAGAAGTCGTGTGCCAAGTCTTCATTTATTCACTCTAATTTAAGGTTTTGCGTGCCATTAATACATTTTAACGTTTTTAGAAGGTTTCTTTTTATAAGTCTATAATATATAACTAAACTATTGTTGTATGTAAAGTAAATAAGATTTTTAAAATGTTTAAGAAGCTTAATTTAAAATTAAATTAAAATGCAGAGGCCCCTGGACCAGTGGCCAGGACCCGGGCAGTGTGAGTGCCACTGAAAATCAGCTCACGTGCCGTAGGTTGCCTACCCCTGATCTATGCAGTCCTGCAGGGGTCAGTCCTGGGTCAGGTACTATTCAAAATTTCATTAATGACTTGGATAATGGAATAGAGAGTCTGCTTATAAAATTTGTGGATGACATCAAGCTGGGAAAGGTTGCAAGAACTTTGGAGGATAGGATTAGAATTCAAAATGATCTTGACAAATTGGAGAATTGGTATGAAATCAACTAAATGAAATTCAGTGAAGACAAGTTCAAAATACTACATGTAGGAAGGAAAAATCAAATGCACAACTAGAAAATGGGGAATTACTGCCTAGATAGTAGTACTGATGAAAAGGATCTGGGGATTACAGTGGATCACAAATTGAATATGATTCAACAATGTGATGCAGCTGTGAAAAAAGGCTAATATTATTTTGGAGTCTATTAACAGGAGTGTCATATGGGCAGTAACTGTCCCACTCTACTCATCACTGGTGAAGCCTCAGCTGGAGTACCTGACCTATCAGAAAAGGTTAAAAAAACTAGGCATGCTTAGTCTTGAGAAAAGAAGACTGAGGGATGACCTGGTAACAGTCTTCAAACATGTTAAGGCAATAGAGGACAGTGATTAATTGTTCTCCGTGTCCACTGAAGGTGGGACAATACATAGTGGGTTTAGTCTGCAGCAAGGGAGATTTAGGTTACATATTAGGAAAAACTTTCTAAATCTAATAGTTAAGTTCTGGAATAGTCTTCCAAGGAAGGCTGTGGAATCCCCATCATTGGAGAATTTTAAGATCAAATTGGACAAATACTTGTTAGGGATGGTCTAGGTTTACTTAGTCCTGCCTCAGCGCAGGGGGCTGGACTTGATGACCTCTCGAGGTCCCTTCCAGCCCTACATGTCTACATTTCCATTGAGCTTCTTAAATCTCTCACTGTCAGGCAGGTTTTTCAGGCCTCTAATAATTCTGTAGCTCTTTTCTGAACCCTTTCCAGTTTGTCAACATCTTTTTTAAAGTATGGATAACCAAAACTGGATACTGTATTCCAGTAATGGTCTCGTGAATGCTGTATACAGAATTAATATCACCTCTCGACTCCTATTTGATATTCCCCTCTTTATAAATGCAAGGATCACATCAGACCTCTTAGCCACAGCATCACAGTAGGGAGCTCATATTCTGTCTGTGTGTATGACGTATTGTCCTAACAGCACAGCCTCCTTCAACTGTAGAGCCAAAGGGGACTAGATGGCTCAGAATACTACTTGTAAGATATGGTACCTTTTACCTCTAGGACACTTGTTCAAATTAACATTGGTCAGTAGTAGTGGCCAAAATTTATTATTATTTAATGTCTTTTCAGTGGCCTGCGTGAAACGGTCTCAGTCTAAGGGCTTGTCTACATGGCAAGCTAAGGTGTGAATCTACTGTGTGCCAGCTTGCAATGCAGTAACATCCTGTGTGGACATTGCTACAGTGTAGTGAAAGTCCTGAATAGTCCCCTTACTATACTTTAGGGGACAATTGTTCACACAACAAGATCCCCAAGAGAGTTAGTACACTTGATGGAAATGTCACCGACTTTTGAATCTGTTTTCCAGCAGCATTGCAGTTGGTGTACGCACTATCTGAACAGGCCATAGGTGTTTTTACTACTGCTCCAAGCCTTAAGACTGAGAATGGACATGGAGGCTGAACCACACACTCAACCCTAGACTGGTCCTTCCAAAGCTGGGGAAGTGTGTACAAGCTTCCACTGGCAATAGCATACCTGTTCTGTGAATAAATTGAGGATTTCAGTCTCCACTCTTATCAAGCTGATACCTTTTGTCAGCCCTAAATGTTCATTAATAAATAAATAAATAGTATAGGGAATGAACTATATGCATATCCAAGGTAATAGTTTGTGATTTCATTTTCTTAACATTTATCAAAATGCAACAGCTACCACATACATGAAAACACCATGCTAGAGTGGTGAAGGAAAAGATACAAGAAGTATTTCGAAATCTGAGATAGAGCTGGTAAAAACTGTGCACACAGCAGGGAGCTCTGTGGGCTATGGGGTGATCGGTTTAGCAGCCTTTCACTGGTTCCAAACTTCCATTTCTTCTTCCTTGTTATGCTACTGTTCAAATGCAATAACGATGCGTGGCCATAACACCATATAGCTACAATGACACACACGGGTTTCCTTTTTCACTCAGTGAGGGCTAGTTTGTAGAGACGGAGCCACACGTGGTACTACTTGTCCCGCTGCAGGCTCACTGTGGTCCAGGGAGCTTTGGTTTCGACTTCTTAGAGGCAACCATCCTGTACTTTCAGCGGGTGTGTAGGTGAACTAAGGGACTCCCTCCCGTGACCTAAGAGGCACACGTCTCATGAGATAGGTAGAGCCCACGCCCATGTCCTTCCTCTTCCCCTCAGCCTCTGCCGCTGGCAACAGTGCGGAGCTGCCTCCGCTCAGCCACCACGCCAGGCTCAAACTTCTCCCACAGCAGCTGTTCATCCTCAACAGCATCTCCAGGCTAAATCTGTCCTCGGACGGTATTAGGTCTTGCGGCAGCACCTGAGGTCCAGTAATAACCTCTCATTAAACGACATCAGGGTATGTCAATAAACAAACCACAGGTTTCAGTTTGGGGGTGAGGGGGGATCAGGCATTATCAGTAAAGAGCCCCACGTAGAAGAAATTGAGGGAAATGACATATTTGGAAGTTATGCCTACAGTTAAAAATAACCTACAGTTATTGCTGATCACAAAGATAAACCACATCTCCTCTCCTCAGGAGTAACGTCTCTCGCTTCCTGAGCAATCCTCAGGTTAGACACACATGGTTGGTCGTCAGCTATATCTCTGGGTAAGGAGCAAACATTGTTTGGTCTACGGTCGTGTTCTATACTGATCAAGGTGCAACCCCTCCCCCTTCCTTCCGCTCACTCCCGTTCGCTACTTCTCACACGCAAGTCACAGAGACGGGTAAGACTTGGGACAGAGCTGTGTCTTGAAAGGACAGGAGCAGTCAGTGATCACTGGTAGTATGATTGGTTGCTAAGGAAATGCGGCGGGAGGGGCAAAAGAGGACAAGGAGGGGTGGGAATAAAACAAAAACAAATTCAATTACAGGTATTGGGCTAGCCATGAAAAGCATTGCCCTGCTTCAAAAGCCCGAGGATTAGAGAGAGATTTGCCCCTGGGAGTTAGCGGGCTTGTTGAAAAGAAATGTGTGGGGGAGGAGAAAATGCAAGAAAAGTAAACACAAAGGGAAAGAGGGGGCTTTGCAACCCACTTATTAATCAAAAACCAAAGCAGGAACAACCAAAGTGCTGCTGTGTATGTTGTAATGTAAACCACCAGATCAGCGACCACCTTGGGGGAGAAACAAAACTGCAGTTATCTGAACGGCATTTTCCTCCTTAGTCTGCCCCACTCCTCCCCTCAAGTCATGCCAAACTTTCTAGGGGGATCAGCTGTCAGTTTTCTGTCTAAAAACCCGGACTAGCAACTAAAAATATTCTTTAAAATAACCTCACGTGAAATATCAGCATGAAAGAAAATTAGAGATAATCACACACACGCACTTAAGATTATAAAGAAGAACAATTCTCTTCCCCAGAGAGACTGAGGGGAAGAGTCTAGCTGCTCTGGTGGAGTTGATCCTAAAGTTAACATTCAGCAGCTCATTTCCAGACAGCAGCGCTAAATCTATTTGGATAAAACGCGTGTGACCCAGACACTTGGCATGTGGCCCAAATGCGTTGCACCGGCAGCCCAAATAAAAACAAGAGTCTGAGACGCTCACTCTCTGTGTGTGTTTCTCTTTTTCCTCTTGTACAATGAAATTAGCAAATACAAGAACTGTACACACATTATCAGAAAGCGGGATTTCAATTATTTCCCCTCCAAAAAAAAAAAATCCTTTGAACTGTGTGCCATGCAATATATACATAGCCACACACCGATAAATAAGGCTCCGTGGGGTTAAGAGTCTAGCAAATCCCAAATGGCTCGAAGTAAATCAAAAACACACGCTTCCATCTCGCTGATTAGCCTATTAAGAGCTTAACATCTCCTAGAGCATCAGGCTGCAGCTATCACATTAATGCGGACCCTTTGAGTCCAGACACAAAATATGCACTTGTCTGACCGCTTAAGTAGACACTGACATGACACGACAAAATACTGGATTTTTTTTATCGAATCTTTTTTGAAAAGGTTTTGACTATTTTCCACCATTTTTTTAATCTAAACCTGAAAAGGTTTTCTATACAATATCACACTATTCTTTGCAATAGAAAATATCTCCCCCCTCTCGTAATCCTCAGCCTCAGAGGTTTTTCTCTCTGAAATTATTCCAAATCCACCTCGCTTAGTGCCGTATAACCTCCCCCATCCCCCAAAAGATCTACATGCATCATTATTCAGCAGACAAGAAAAGCACAAGGAGAAGTTTCATTGAACAGCGTGAAGTCTTTTCTTACCGTTTTCATCTTCAATTTCTGATATAAAGTAAATTTCAAACAATAGAGATAGCACTGTACGAGTCCCGTATTCCTCTCTGCTCTCCCCCTTTTTCAAGCCACACCAGTTATATTCTCCAACAAAGTGAAATCCTCCAGTCTTCCCAAAAGGGATTTTTAGAGAGCGGACTGACTTGGCAGAGAAAGGGATGCCATCAATTCACCCAATCTATCACCCTGCACATTTTGTCTTTCCAACCGAAAAAGTTAAAAAAGGGAGGGGGTGGAGGAAGGAAAACAGACTTATTTTGGGGTGGGGGTGAGTACCCTCTTCTTGGCCACCTTCTTCTGGGCAAAGTACCATGTGAATCTCATCAGAGTTGGAGGGTGAGAGAGAGAAAGGGAGATAGAGAAAGCAGGCAGGGAGGACTCAAGAAAGTTTTGTTGAAGTAGCTCTAGGTCTCTTCTCACTGCCGGCCTGCAGCCAAGTTTAGAGCTCCAGCAGCAGAGGGAAGTTTTGGCAGCTTTGCCTGGGAGGCTGAGCGCACACTGACGTCAGTCTGCAGATGTGCCTCTGGCTCCCCTGGCGCTGCTGCGCATGTCGGGCCCATCACGTGGAGGGGGAGGGGGATGCAGAGGTACAATCAGGGTAACCAAAAAGGAAAAAAAAAAAAAAAGAAAGAAAGAAAGAAAAAGCGAGACAGAAAAAAATCATTCACAAGGTACAATGTAAACTTGTCCTCTAAGTGAATGGGAGAGAACCTGGCTCTCCAGCCCTGCCCGTGCCTTGGCACCTCACAGACAGCTCCAGGCTGGGGTGTTGTGGCTGGGCGGCAGGGGGGAGGACTATGAGTTAATGTCACTGGCAAGCCCTCTGGGCTGCAGTGCTCTAGTGTGAGTGCAAAACCAGCGAAAATGCTGCAAGTTGTACAACACCGCTGCCCAATGAATGGGGCTGGGGGAGGGGTGAGGCAGAAGGCGTGTAAGTGAGGCTGCAGAGCGCTGGTTGGAGTCTTTGGAAAGGGGTCTTATTAAAGAGTGGCTCCTCAGTAAACAGACGTTAAGACCCTTATAAAGAAGCCTTTTGATCTGATCCACATAATATGTACAAACAGATCGTTATCTGTGGCTTTGTAAAGGGTTGTGTAATAGCTCTGACACTATATATACTGGTGCATGTGTTTCATATAGGGACATAGAGTAGATATTATACACCTATCTTCTTTACTAGTAAGAATAACCACGAAAGAAGAAACTAGAGCAGTCTGAAGATTTATCACTGAAAACGGCTCATTTGCTGTCTGTTCACTGACCCTGGGCTCTGTGAAAGGCTTTACAAAAAGTTGCATTATTAGCGATCCGTTGGTACTTGACAGAGTGGGTATTTTTTTTAAAGCAAGTTCATTGCATGAAATATCAGTGACTGCAGCAATGAAAACTAACTTCGGAGGCAGAGAGAAAACAAAAACCAAAGCTCAGCCTTTCACTAAAAAAACGACAACAAAACAAACATTTGGCCCGCACGCACCACATGCGTTCAGCCCTGGCTTTACAGATCAAATAATACAACACGTAGCACAAACACTTTCACTTTCATTTGCAATGAAACCAGCTGGCACCCGTTGGGGGGAGGGGGGCGCAAATATGTTTTCCACGTAGTTGGATCGTAAACAAAAATCTGACATACAAATCGGAAACAGGAAAAAGGTGAAAATAGTATAGGACAATGTTGCCTTTGAGCAGCGTGCTCTGCTGAATCATTTATGTTCAGCGAGACTAATGATGAATCTGGGTTTTTTGGGGGGCGAGGAATGGAATTGGTGCCTTGGAATTCCAGTTCGTATAACCGCCTAGTCCATTTCCGATAGCCAAAAGAAGAGAGATCAAAAATCCTTCCAGAATCTAGGCTCTAAGGTTTCAAGCTTCTGCTAACATTATTTCCCATCTGATGAGATTTGTTTTCATCCTACGCCGGAGGTAGTAGGTGTAATTCTTCTGGTGAATCCATGAATAGTTGGCTGAAGTATGAAATTATTCAGACTGGAAAGGTCCAAGAATACAGTTATTGCGATTCTTCTTCGAGTGCTGAAAGGGAAAAGCATCTGTCTGCAGAGTCAATAGTCCTCATCGTGACCTTAATCAGGATTTGGCTACGTGCCATTTAAAATGTAGAAATAGGTCCTGTGGTTGGCATTGACAGTTTCAAATAAACACACTCCATATGGCGCAGCACGTTTTATTTTTGAAGATAAAGAGCCATTATAGTGAAATTGGATTTCTACACTTAATTATATTAAACTGCTTTTAACAGTAGCTCTAACGACTAACACAAAAACCTGGGGGAAATAGTTGGCATTTGTCGTACTGAAATACTACCTGAATGGCCGTTGGATGTATTATAAACACTTATTGGTGAGATCCTGTCGTAGTCTTTAACCAAAGTAATGTGACAGCGTCTCTACACTACTAATAAATAAGAGTGTAACTGCATGTCTTAGCTGAACTGTGCCTCTAAGAAATACCAGTATTAAAAAGAAATGTTTTGTTCTCGAGATATGAGCTTGTTGCCCTTGATATAATTGCTTATTCAAAGAGCGCCATCCTGCGTCTGAAAGCAGTAAAGGGAAGATTACGGTGGATGAACTTTAGGAGACAGAAATTTACTCCTTCTGTGTGCATTCTGTGTATGTATTTTGTGTTCTTTATGCTTTGCGTGTGTTATTCTGTGGGATTTGTGCCTCTCTCTGTGTTGTTTTCCAATATGTATCCAGTTTTCCAGGGTGTGCCTGGTGTTTCAGTGTGTGTTTATGCCTGTGTGGGTTCTGTTTCTCTGTGGTGTGCATGCAACAGCTGTGTAATAAAGGATATGGATAAACATGATTTTGTTTTCAGTTGATGTATGTAGTGTTTATATAATAGATTATTTCAAAACTTCAGCTGCAGCAAATTATTTATCTTGTGATCACATTCACTTGTCACACAAGAACCATTCAAAAAGCAAAAAGAGGTGGTGAGTAGAGCTGGTGGAATAATGGATTTTTTAGTTTATTGGCAATTCTGGAAAAAAAAGTTTAATTTTGGGTTGAATCAATCAGTTTTGGCTCATTCATAGTGGGTTATTCAAAGTAGCAATTCATAATGACAATGAATAGTCATTGGACCAAGAAATGAAAGTGAGAATGACTATATAAGCCTAGTAATTAGGGCACTTACCTGCCATGTAGGGAACCCAAATTAAAGACCCTCTACCACTGACTATTTAATTATACAAAATAGAAGTGCTTCAACAGGAAAAACTGATGGATTGCAATATCAGTATATCCCATAGTTCAGTGGTTAGGCCAGTCTCCTACAACCTGAGATCTGAATTCATGTTCTTTCTCCTCATTAGGCAGAGGAAAACTGAAGCATAGTCTCCCATATATCAGGAGAGCAAACACCCTAATCACTAGGCTAAAGGCTATAATGGAGATCTGTTTCCTTCCCCCGTGTTTTGTGAATCTTACCCTTCTGCAAAAATGTCTAGAAACAAAAAAAAGTTGCATGGGAACATTTTGTTTCAATATTACTGAAACATTGAGTCTTTTGGTTTGGTCAAAACTATTTGGCAATCATGAATAGTTTCAAGTCAACTGAAACTGCATTTAAAGAAAATTACTAAACTTTAGTGGAGAGTACCACTCTACTCTGCTACAGCACATGTCTCAGTGGACTATTCTTTATCACCTTTCCTTCAGGCAACAGTATGGAGAATGTGGGGAGGTATTGGCTCTTACTTTGCTCTCCACTTCTGAAAAGATCAGATTGTAAGGAGAGACAGCTAGTTTCCTCCCCACCTTCCTGAGCCTGGGGCAATGTGCAGGGCCGGCTCTAACTTTTTTGCTGCCCCAGGCAAAAAAGAAGAGCACCGCCCCGCCGTGCCCCCCCCCCCCCCCCCCCGCCCCCCCACACGCCCCCCCCCCCTCCCAGCGCCGCCCGAAGCTCCGCTCCCCCAGCGCCACGGAAACAAAAAAAAAAAATACCCTCCAGCGCTGCCCCGACAACCAAAAAATAAATAAATAAAAACCTGAAGTGCCACCCCGCCCCAAGCACGTGCTTGGTCGGCTGGTGCCTGGAGCTGGCCCTGGCAATGTGAGGGGAGAATGCTGGTGTACTCTGCTCCACCGTGTAATGGTAGTAGCATTGTAAAGTAAACTGTTGGGTGGATTGCTGCTCCCACTCGACTGCATAAAATGGATATTTTCAAAGTAAGCCTTGCTTCAAATTTAATTCAGCTAAACTAAAATTAGCAGTATGTTTATTTAATGTTTGTCTATTTTTTGTTTCAACAGCCAGTATCTGAATAATAATCATATGGAATTTTTGAAAGCCTACAGGGTTTTTTTTTTAAAAAGGAACCACACAGCAAACAGTATGCAGAGTCACTACATAGAAGAGGCTTTGCTAAGTGTGACAGGCACTGTTGTACTATCACATGGCAAAGACAATAATTCCATTTTGGGGTTCCGGTGACATTAATAAACAACTTGAGTAATTATGTCACCAGAAACCCTGGATGGGATTACATATTTATTGAGCATAGTGTACTTTACTCTACATGTTAACTTGTGTGCCAGTCTTTTCTAATCATGAGAGTGATTTGCTGAAGCATTAAGCACCCCTGACTTCACTTTAGGGCTTTAAATCCTCTAGCCTGCCTGTCACTGACTACTAAAGATTGCTACACAGAGTTTGTGATTAAACAAACATTTGTTTTAAACTTTATGTAAACAATGTTTTATATTTAAAAGGTATTTTTGAGCCCAATCCTGGAAATTTTGCCATTAACTTTAGTGAGACCAGAAGAGAAATCTTTAAGTCTTTGGTGGGCTGTCCATGTTTAGTAAAATGAGCTTCTTGTTTCCCACGCATTTAGATATGTATGCTTGCATGTATGCTTCTTCCAAGACATTTTAATTTCCTCTCCTTCTGGTCAGCTCAATGGAGACATGAGGATGATCACCCAAAATACATAGAAAAAATTCCAACAATATATAGTGAAAGAATAATACTTCATAATATTTAAATTTTAGCAACCTGCTGTCACTAAAGGACTTGTTTATAGCTTCATACTGAAGAAACCGAACATACAAATTATTATTAATTCATTATTGTAGCACCTAGGAGCCCTAGTTATGGACAAGGACTCCATTGTGCTAAGCTTTGTAAAAAAACAGAATAAAAAGTCTCTCTCTGTCCCAATTTAACATGGTATAATTCAATTGACTTTAATTTAATTGTCCTTTATATTTCAGAACTTTCCTTCGCATATTTGCTTAATATCGAAGAAATCTGTGAACGTCTGTTAAAGGCACTTGAAGAAAAAATACTAACGAATACTGTTCAAAGATATAGATAAGACACTCAGACACCATCATACGACCTAATCACATCAGCCACATCATCGGAGGCTCATTCACCTGCACATCTAGCAATGTGATATATACCATCATGTGCCAGCAATGCCCCTCTGCCATGTACATTGGCTAAACCAGACAGTCTCTACGCAAAAGAATAAATGGACACAAATCAGAGGTCAAGAACTATAACACTAAAAAAACAGTTGGAGAACACTTCAGCCTCCCTGGTCACTCAATTACAGACCTAAAAGTTGCAATTCTCCAACAAAAAAACTTCAAAATCAGACTCCAACGAGAAACTGAAGAATTGGAATTAATTTGCAAACTGGACACCATTAAATTAGGCTTGAATAAAGACTGGGAGTGGATGGGTCATAACACAAAGTAAAAACTATTTTCCCAGGCTAATTTTCCCCTACTGTTACTCACACCTTCTTGTCAGCTGTTTGAAATGGGCCATCCTGACTATCATTACAAAAGTTTTTTTTCTCCTGCTGATAATAGCCCTCCTTAATTGATCAGTCCTGTTAGAGTTGATGTGACAACACCCATTTTTTCATGTTCTCTGTGTATATATATCTTCCTACTGTATTTTCCACTGCATGCATCCAATTAAGTGGGTTTTAACCCATGAAAGCTTATGCCCAAATAAATTTGTTAGTCTCGAAGGTGCCACAAGTATTCTTCGTTCTTTTTGCTGATACAGATTAACACGGCTACCACTCTGAAACCAGATATTATGGTGATGGGCACATAAAAATGACATACTGTGGATTTTGCAGTACTATTTTGAGATACTGAGTACTACAGAATTTAGGCTATAAGGTACTACCGCTTTTTTCCATGCTGTGTATACAGTTTGTACTGGATATGAGGACTTTAGGCCAAAATCATTCTCTGCATAGTAAATTCCATGTAAGGGACTAGAAACTCTGCCTTACACATTCTTCTGTCAAAAGGCAGGATTTGCCCATTTGGGAAAACAGGTGGTTTGGCTTCCAGGCCCCAGGAATCTCAGGAGATCTGCCAGAGGTCAAGTCTGTTTGCACATCTCCCCAGTCGATCTGCTCCTTATACATAGATCCCAAATTCTGTGGAGAGGCTTCTTCAGGGTAGGGCAGGTTGATATTTCAGCATTCCCTCCTTCTACTCCCTCTAAGGAGGCTGGACCTCACATGTACATTCCCATTGTATTGTATTTACCTTCCCATGCCATTTTAATTCTGACCATACTATCACAAGCATGGTGAGCTATCATGATACTAGAGTTATTTAAACTAATATTACTATTAATGTCTTGTAATATTTGTTACTAGTGACCTTTATTGAATCTCTTGGTGTGCAATATAGACTAAACTATATGTTTTACTGCTTGTTAAAAGATTCAGCTTGGTCATATATGTGACGTTGCACTCCATATGTTTATGGAAATATGCTTATGAATGTGAATATAATGTAACTGGAATATGCTTTATGCAAAAGGTCTCTTGTAATCTACTGAGTGTGTTCATCCTATCGGTATGTATGTATCATTCTTGTATCTAAAACTAGAAATATGAAGTATTACTCTGAGGTCCTACTGTAATTATGCAAAGTGTGGGCCATTAATAATGGCTTGGAATCTTGATGGCTCCCATTAACGAGGACAATCAGTTGTAAATGGCTCTGTTTACTCACAAACTTTCCTGGGTACCTGCAGGCCAACCCTGAAAGAATGGAGAATATGGTCTTATAGTGACATGTGATCATGTCACTTAGAACTGGAATCCATCTTAAACCTGGTGCTTTTCCATTTAGAAGGAAGGGTGGGAACCCAGAGAGGGACAAAAGATTCCCACCTTGTGCCAAAGCTATAAAAGGGCATGGGAAAAAACAAGGGGGGGGGCTGCAATCATGAGAAATCCCCTAGTTATCACCTAAGCTGGAACAAGGACTATACCTGGGGAAAGGATTGGGCTCAGACGAGGAAGGAGTCTAGTCTGTGAAAGAAGCTTATTGGAACATCTCTGAGGATGAAATTTACCTGTATTCAGTTTCTTAAATGTATTAGGCTTAGACTTGTGTGTTTTGTTTTATTTTGCTTGGTAACTTACTTTGTTCTGTCTGTTACTACTTGAAACCACTCAAATCCTACTTTTTATTCTTAATAAAATCACTTTTGTTTATTATTAAACCGAGTAAGTGATTAATACCTGGGGGAGCAAACAGCTGTGCATACCTCTCTATCAGTGTTATAGAGGGCGGACAATTTATGAGTTTACCCTGTATAAGCTTTATACAGAGTAAAATGGATTTATTTGGGGTTTGGATCCCACTGGGAGCTGGGTGTCTGGGTGCTGGAGACAGGTAACCTTCTTAGAGGTTTTCAGTTAAAGCCTGCAGCTTTGGGGATGTGGTTCAGACCCTGGGTCTGTGTTGCAACAGGCTTGCGTGTCTGGCTCAACAAGACAGGGTTCTGGCGTCCCAAGCTGACAGGGAAAACGGGCTCAGAGGTAGTTTCAGCACGACAGGGGACAGTCCCAAGGGGATCTCTGTGACCGAACCCATCACAATACATTTGAAAAAATAATACATAAAAAGCATTCCCAAGATTATGTCCACATTTTAGTTTCCAGCAGAACCACTGCTATGCACAAGAATGCCTTTCTTTAAACACAGCTTTGGAGATTTGTAACTTTTCTAAGGACTAGTTCCCTTTTCAAAACACTTGCGTAATGCTGATTTTGGCATGACACGGACATCCAAGCCTTCTGCTTCTATGAGGCGGCGTAACAGAGTACGACTAGCCCAAAAGCCCTGGCAGTCAATCTTGGAAATGAAACTGGGAGTGTCACTGTGTGTGTGCCCAGTACATCCCCCATCATCTTAGTGTGGGACAGGTTCTTCCCTAGTGGAGTGAGAAATGAGAAAATTAGCTGGAACATGTGGTAGTTTGTTTGCTAGAAAACAAGCGCTCACTCAACAAATTGAAAGAAAGGACTGTTCACAGAATTGTAGTGGAAGGGACCTCGAGGGGTCATCTAGTCCAGTCCCCTGCACTCAAGGCAGGACTAAATATTATCTAGACCATCACTGACAGGTGTTTGTCTAACCGAGTCTTAAAAATCTCCAATGATGGAGGTTCCACAACCTCCCTGGGCAATTTATTCCACAGCTTAACCACCCTGACAGTTAGGAAGTTTTTCCTTATGTCCAACCTAACCCTCCCTTGCTGCAATTTAAGCCCATTGCTTCTTGTCCTATCCTCAGAGGTTAAGGAGATTAATTTTTCTCCTTCTCCTTGTAACAACCTTTTATATACTTGAAAACTGTTATGTCCCCTCTCAGTCTTCTCTTCTCCACACTAAACAAACCCAATTTTTTTCAATCTTCCCTCACAGGTCATGTATTCTAGACCTTTAATCATTTTTGTTGCTCTTTTCTGGATTTTCTCCAATTTGTCCATATCTTTTCTGAAATATGGTGCCCAGAACTGGATGCAATACTCCAGTTGAGGCCTAATCAGCGCAGAATAGAGCAGAAGAATTACTTCTCATGTCTTGCTTACAACACTCCTGCTAATATATCCCAGCATGATGTTTGCTTTTTTTGCAACAGTGTTTCATTGTTGATTCATATTTAGCTTGTGATCCACTATGACCTCTAGGTCCCTTTCTCCTTCCTAGGCAGTCATTTCCCATTTAATATGTGTGCAGCTGATTGTTTCTTCCTAAGTGGAGTACTTTGCATTTGTCCTTACAGAATTTCATCCTATTTTCTTCAGACCATTTCTCCAGTTTGTCCAGATCATTTTCAATTTTAATCCTATCCTCCACAGCACTTTTAACCCCTCCCAGTTTGGTATCACTCGCAAAACTTTATAAGTCTACTCTCTATGCCATTATCTAAATCATTGATGAAGATATTGAACAGAACTGGACCCAGAACTGATCCCTGTGGGACCCAACTCAATATGTCCTTCCAGCTTGACTGTGAACCACTGATAACTACTCTCTCGGAACAGTTTTCCAACCAGTTATGCACCCACCTTATTGTAGCTCCATCTAGGTTTTATTTCCCTAGTTTGTTTATCAGAAGGTCATATGTGAGCGTATCAGAGGCCTTACTGAAGTCAAAATATACCACTTCTACCACTTCCCTCCTATCCACAAGGCTTGTTACCTTGTCAAAGAAAGCTATCAGGTTGGTTTGACACCATTTGTTCTTGCAAATCCATGTTGACTGGTACTTGTCACCTTATTATCTTCTAGGGATTTGTAAATTGATTGCTTAATTATTTGCTCCATTATCTTTCTGGGTCTGTAATTCTCTGGGTTGTCCTTATTTCCCTTTTTATGGGTGGGCACTATATTTGCCCTTTTCCAGTCCTCTGGAATCTCTCCTGTCTTCAGGACTTTTCAAAGATAATTTCAAATAGCTCAGATACCTCCTCAGTCAGCTCCTTGAGTATTCTAGGATGTATTTCCTCAGGCCCTAGTGCCTTGAAGACATCTAACTTGTCTAACTAATTTTTAATTTGTTCTTTCCCCATTTAGCCTTTGATCCTACCTCATTTTCACTGGCATGCACTATATTAGATGTCTAATCACTACTAACCTTTTTGGTGAAAATTTGAAACAAAAAGGTAATTTAACACTTCTGCCATTTCTACGTTTTCTGTTATTGTTTCTCTCACCCTCATTGAGTAACAGTCCTACCCTGTCCTAGGTCTTCCTCTTGCTTCTAATGTATTTGTAGAATGTTTTCTTGTTACCTTTTAAGTCTCTAGCTAATTTCATCTTGTTTTGTGGCTTAGCCTCTCTCATTTTGTCCCCACATATTTGTGTTGTTTATATTCAGTCTTTGTAATTTGACCTATTTTCCACTTTGTATAGTATTTTTTTTTTTTTTTTTTTTTTTTGAGTTTCACATCATTGGAGATCTCCTGGCTAAGCCAGGGTGGTCTCGTGCCATAATTCCTATCTTTCCTACGCAGTGGGGTAGTTTGCTCTTGTGCCCTTAATAATGATCCTTTGAAAAACTGCCAACTCACGAACTGTTTTTCCCCTTAGATTTGATTCCCATGGGATCTTACCTACCAACTCCCTGAGTTTGCTGAAGTCTGCCTTCTTGAAGTCCATTATCTTTATTGTGCTGTTTTCTCTCCTACTATTCCTTAGAATCATGAACGCTATCATTTCATGATCACTTTCACCTAAGCTGTCTTCCATTTTCAACCAGTTCCTCCCTATTTGTCAAAATCAAATCTAGAACAGTCTCTCCCCTAGTAACTTCCTCCACTGTCTGACCTAAAAAAATTGTCTCCAATACATTCCAAGAACATTGCTGGACAATCTGTGCCATACTGAATTATTTTCCCAACAGATGTGAGGGTAGTTGAAGTCCCCCATCACCACGAAATCCTGTTCTTTGGATGATTTTGTTTTTTTAAACAACTAAGCCTCATCCACCTCTTCTTCCTGGGTAGATGGTCTGTAGTAGACGCCTACCATGACATCACCCTTGTTTTTTTAACCCTTTTATCCTTACCCAGAGATTTTCAACAAGTCTGTCTACTATTTCCATCTTAGCCTCAGTCCAAGTGTATACATTTTTGATATATAAGGCAACACCTCCTCCCATTTTTCCCTGCCTGTCCTTCCTGAACAAGCTATACCTTTCAATATTAATTGTCCAGTCATGTGTATTTAACCAATTTGTGATGCCAACTATGTCATAGTTGTTTTCATTAACTAGCATTTCAAGTTCTTCCTGCTTATTCCCCATACTTCTCACATTAGCAAACAGACATCTAAGATATTGATTTGATTTCCCCCCTATGTTCTCTCTCATCTGTCACCAATCCCTGCTCTAATGGCCTACAGTTTACAACCCTTCTCCTGGGTCTCCATGTTTTGGATTTACCTGTGGGCTTTTGTCACTTGCCCCCATCAAACCTAGTTTAAAGCCCTCCTCACTAGGTTAGCCAGTCTGTATCCAAATATGCTCTTTTCCTTCCTCGATAGGTGGACCCCATCTCTGCTTAGCAGTCCTTCTTCCCAGAAGAGCATCCCATGGTCAAGGAAGCCGAAGTTCTCCTGGTGACACCAGTCTCGCAGCCAGGCATCCACCTCCAGGATGCATCTGTCTCTACCTGGACCCTACCCTTCACCAGAAGGATCTAAGAGAACACCAGCTGCACCCCCAACTCCTTCACCCTTACTCCCAGAGCCCCGTAGTTACTTCTGATCTGCTCAGGATCATACCTTGCAGTATCATTAGTGCCCACATGGATGAGTAGCATGGGTAGTAGTCAGAGGGCTGGATGATCCTTGACCTTTCTTCCATAACGTCTCAGATACAGGCCGTTGGCAGACAGCATACCTCCCAGGATGCCAGGTCAGACTAACAGAGGGTACCTCAGTCCCCCTCAGAGAGTCACCAACCACCACTACCATACGTGTCCTCCTAGGAGTGATGGCTGTGATCCTCCCAGCCGTTGGTGTAGATGGCTTCTCCTCCTCCACCTTGCTGCGAGGGCAACATAAAGGTTCTTCATCACTGTGATGGGTGGGTTGGGAGTAGAGGTGGAGCACTGCCCGCTTCCAGACGTAACCAGCAGCCACTGAAGGAGCACAGGTTAAATGTCCCAGTGGCAGACCTGATTAGGGGATCCAACATACACATTGGTTAGACTGATCGGGGGATCCCTCCTCCTGGACTCTGATATATGCCCAAGATTTTACCTTCCTTTTAGATTGCCAGGTAAATTGAGGGAGCTGGTCCTTTCCTTACCAGGACTGATGCAGAGTAGTTAGAGAGTTACTCCATCTCTTCATGATATTAGTGGGGCAAGAAAGAGGGACGTAAGCTAGGAAATTGTTTTGTGCAGAAGGTGGGGAGCCTGTTTTATTACTTTGTCTATTTTCAGTTTTCCAAGTCAATGGATTTACATCAAGGATGTGTTTGGCCCAATGAGCCTATTCATGTGATGAAGGAGACCAGTTTTTGGCTCACACTATATGTATTCCTGTTTTGTTGTAGTCCCATTTCCAGAATAAGTTGTTTAGCAGTCTTCCGTAAGAGCCATAAAAAGCATATTTGAGACAAATTCTACAAAACTTCCCTCTGAAAAAATCTGGTTGGCAGCACTGCTTGGGGCTAGGGTATATAGATACATGTGCAAACTATGTAGACATTCTCCATGGACATGCAAAAGTTAACAAGTCACTTGTTAGTTTTGATTGTAAGATGAAAGCTCTGAAGTACTAGGCTACAACTATTAGAAATATAGATTTGATTGGAATTAAATGAATAGAACTCACATGACTTATGAAAAATCTGTCTGAAATATTTGGATTGAATGAGGATTATAGCATTCACATGGATAGGCATCTCATACTCCCAACTAACATTTCCTGAAGCAAGTGGTGATCCCTCACCTGTTTGTATGATTTATAATAAATATGAACATGAATGTGTACACAGGCAGTCCTCGACTTTATGACATTCGAGTTATGACGAACGGCACTTACGATGTTTCTAAATTTACATCCAGTTTCGACTTTCCGACATCAGTTTCAACTTTCCAATACTCGATCCGACATTGTTCCTATGGGAAAATCAAGTTATGATGTTTTGACTTAAGACGTGATTTTCAGGAACCAATTGTGTCTTAAGTCCAAGGACTGCCTGTATTAAATGTCAGATTTGAGAATGAGCATGGATTTTTAAAAATAGAAAGGAATTGAACATACCCAATTTGGCCCTTAATTGGCAAACTAACACAAGTTAGAACAAAGATTATATTTCCTTTGGTTAGGATTTGGACCTGTTAACATTATGGTATTCTACTGAATATTCTTGAAATGTTTTAACTCATGTATACATTTTGGATTATTATTTGGTAAACTCAGATTGCTATATTTTAAAGATAAAACTAAAACAAAGACCGTTTCAAATAAAGTTAGAAGACCAGTGAGTTACACGCAAGTGTTTCCTGAAATCGCTGGGAACCAGAATAGGTCCCTCTCTGAGCTACAATTATTATGTTTCATGTTGTTTTTTGTTTAATACTGTTCAAGATACATTGAGGGAAATCTTTTACGTCAAATTGCTAAAGAATCAGCTATGCATCAAATCCCAAAACAACTTTTCATTTCTAAAGAGTTAAAAATGAAATAGGTCTATATTCTGGGCACAATCAGTGACCTGAAATATAAACTGGGTTCAGCATGCTGCTGTTCCTGCTATAGCCATTAAGTGATTATTTGCGTCAATAGACAAGTTACTGAAAAAGGATTAGATTCAATTGTTCTCAAAAACTTTCAGAAAGTTTAATATTATGGCTCAGCAGACTTGCTCTCCAGACTTCTGGAGATTTCCATTACTTGCATCTGAAGAAGTGAGGTTCTTACCCACGAAAGCTTATGCTCCCAATACTTCTGTTAGTCTCAAAGGTGCCACAGGACCCTCTGTTGCTTTTTACAGATTCAGACTAACACGGCTACCCCTCTGATACCAGACTTGCACAGTATGTGCTAACAGTTTTGCAATCTAACATAAAATAGCCATAGGACAGCCAGAGCAATTCTTTTTCAATGTGTCAGATGATGGGGGGTTTCTTTCTGGTCTCTGTACTGTATGGCTATTCAGGATCAAAAGAGGCCTCAACCTCCTTGTGATCATCTTTGGAAATTGTTAGAAGGGATTTAAGTTGTCTATTGCAACAATCCTCTCCCCATGAAAAACACAGATTTATAGGAAAGAGTCAACTTTCCATGTGATAAATATCCTACTCTATGGTCTCTGTTAACACATGCTGAAACTGCTAGCAAAAATCATGACTACATTATTTATTTCACACTTTTTTTTTTAACATTTAATTGACAAGATCAGGCAGAGAAGAGAGGGCACACGAAGTGGGGATACATTTATAGATACAGAGGATTAACTGGGATGGAAAAGCAAACAGAAGCACAGTGCATACTGTGGTGCATCTGATACAATGGGGCCCAATGAAGCTCAACTATATTGTTCATGCTGTGCTGTGCATGCTGCTTTTTTAGTTACACATTTTTCAGGAAAGGAATCATAGTTGTAAGCATTTATTTTTAGCTGTTTGCACCCATAACCACAGCCATTTTGAAGCCTAACTACAGGATTTCACCCACAAATTAGGCACTTAGACTATTAAATAGATGCAGTTATTGGTGTAAATGATTGCACCTGCAGTTTTGTGCCTGGATTTCATTACAGACACGAAATTGCCCCATTAATATTGGAGGCTGGCATGAGGCCCAGCTAAAAATAAGTGCCTAAAACTATTATTATCCCTTTATTTATAAACTTAATTACTTAATTTGTGAGGGCATATGACATCTAATAAGAATAAATGCAGGTGCAAATATCTTGTATGTAAATTTCTATCTACAATTTAATATTGGAGGCCATTTTTTTTAAAGTAAGCATTAGAACTTGCTCTTCTTTTAGTGGTTATAGGACAAGAAAACCTTCTATCAACCTCCATATAAGCTGCCAAATCCCACCCCAAGGAGTTTTCTAGGTGGTAAATAACTTCATCAATGATTACTGAGTGTCTGCAGCCTGCATCAGAACTGATTACCAAGTCCTGCTAAGAACTATCATCCTACTTTCCCAAAGAGGTCACAAACATTCCAGAATGTTCCAAACAACCTGGATCTGTCCCATCTGCACTCACCAACCAGTAGTCCAAATGCATTCCCAGAGTTCAAGTACATTCACTCATCAAGAAGTTCTGGTTACCATAAAGGAGACTTTACCCAAGACTTGTAATTCTGACCATACCCTTCCTAGCTCGTGAAAGAGAGTGATGGACACCTTTTGCCACTCCTAACCAAAACAGTATATGCATCAATTTCCTCCTTCAAACATACAATAGTCTGACCAACATTGAAGAAACCCATTCTGGATACATCACTTCTAGCGAAGTACCACCCAATGTCAAACCTCTCATTCCTGAGCAAGCTCACAAAGAAGCTAGCCAACTTCAAACTCCTCTAATTAGAGTGAATATTCTAGACCCAGCACAATCTGGACACAGGCCATGACATGAACGGAAACATTTTAGCAGCACTAATGGATGATCTCTTCCTGTCAATAGATAGAGGGCAGACGTCCACTCCATCCTTCTGGATCTCTCTGCAGCAACTGACACTGTCAACCAAAAGATACTGCTATCTTGCTTGAGAAAGGTGGCAGAGGTCCAGGGTAATGTGCTAAATTGGTTTGAGTCCTACATGGAAGGATGTACCCAATTAATAGTGATGGGAAACTGGAACTCCACCACTAGACCCCTCAAGTAGAGTCCCACAAGGATTAATTCTCTTTTCTTCTCAGCGTCTACATGCAACTGCTAAGTGAACTGGCCAGAGGACATGGACCAGTGATATGTATATGACACACAGCTCTACCTATCCTTCAGAACATATGACCACACTGTGACGTTGTGCAGTCTATATGGTTTTATAAAAACTTGATAATAAGTCAACATAATGTAACTGAGATAGTTTTAGAGAAAATACGGTAATAAGTGAATGTAAGTAACTGGGATATGCCTCATGCAAAAGGTCTCTTGTAAGGTATCATTACAAAGCTTATAATCTACTGAGTGTGATCATCTGATTTGTATAAATGTACCACTCTTGTATCTAAAACTAGAAATATAAAATGTAACTCTGAGGGCCTATTGTAATTGTGTAAAGTGTGGACCATTAATGATGGTTTGGAATCTTGATGACTCCCATTGTCTGCAGATGGCTGTATTTACCTGTGAGTCTTCCTGTATATGTGTGTGCTGGCAAGTGAGTAATGAAGTCTTGCAGTGACATGTGATCATGTCACCTGAACTGGAATCCATCTTTAACCTGGTGCTTTTCCAGTGAGGGGGGGGTGGAAACCCAGAGAGACAAAGAGTTCCCGCCTTATGCAAAAGATATATAAAGGGGGGAAGAGAAGAGAGAAGGGGGAGAAGCCATCATGAAGAATCCCCTAGCTACCACCTGAGCTGCAACAAGAGCTGTACCAGGGGAAAGAATTGTGCCCAGGCCTGGAAGGTGTCCAGTCTGAGAAAAACTTACTGAAACATCTCTGAGGGTGAGATTATCTGTATTTAGTTTGATTAGGCATAGATTTGCGCATTTTATTTTATTTTGCTTGGTGACTTACTTTGTTCTGTCTGTTACTACTTTGAACCACTTAAATCCTACTGTCTGTATTTAATAAAATCACTTTTTATTTAGTAATTTACTCAGAGTATGTATTAATACCTGGGGGAGCAAACAACTGTGCATATCTCTCTATCAGTGTTATAGAGGGCGAACAATTTATGAGTTTGCCCTGCATAAGCTTTATGCAGGGTAAAACGGATTTATCTGGGTTTAGACCCCATTGGGAGTTGGGCATCTGAGTGCTAAAGACAAGCATGCTACTGCGAGCTGTTTTCAGGTAAACTTGCAGCTTTGGGACAAGTGATTCAGACCCTGGGTCTGTGTCTGGAGCCAGACGGGAGTGTCTGGCTCAGCAAGACAGGGTGCTGGAGTCCTGAGCTGGCAGGGAAAACAGAAGCAGGGGTAGTCTTTGCACATCGGGTGGCAGCTCCCAAGGGGGTTTCTGTGATCCAACCCGTCACAGTGACACACAGCTCTACCTATCCTTCAGAACATATGACCACACCATTACCACCCAGATGGCCCAGTGCTTGGATGAGATCAGCTCACAGATGAAGAACACCTGGTTGAAACTGAACCCAAGCCAGGGCCGGCTCTAGGCACCAGCAAAGCAAGGAGTTGCTTGGGGTGGCAAATTTGCAGGGGCGCAAGAATCCAGCATGGGAGTTGAGAACCAACAGGGAGCCCTGGGAGCTGTAGTTCCTTGGTTAGCTCCCTGCCTATAGAGCCGGCCCTGGAGCAGGGAAAGAACTACATTTCCCAGCATTCCCTCGACTGCAATTAACAGGAAAGGGAGCGGGAAGGAGTGCGGAACTGAGACCTCATGCTATAGTTTGCTGTGAATGGTAGGGACAGAGCCAGCTCTAGGTTTTTTGCTCCCCCCCCCCCC